>NW_026652280.1:16608200-16759492 GCF_009828535.3 Hylobates moloch | reverse complement strand
CTCATTTTTAACCTATTAATGATAGCCTGTCTGGATTTTCCTGTTGTGTTCATTGATTTGCTATGTCATTACCTCGAATCATTTTAAATGTTGTATAATTTGCATAATCTTTTGTCTTTTCTTTTTTTTTTGAGACAAGATCTCCCTCTGTCACCCATGCTGGAGGGCAGTGGCACAATCATAGTTCACTGCAGCCTCAAGCTTCTGGGCTCAACGATTCCTCCCACCTCAGCCTCCCATGTAGCTGGGACTATAGGCATGTGCCACGACACCTGGCCAATTTTTTAATTTAATTTTGTAGAGATGGGGTCTTGCTATGTTGTCTGGGCTGGTCTCAATCTGCTGGACTCAAGTGGTCCTCCTGCCTCAGCCTCCCAAAGTGTAGAGATTACAGGCATGAGCCACTGTGCCTGGCCCATATTTTATTTCTTATATATCTTTTTCCATCTCATTTAACCATTTAAGAAAAAGAAATGGTGAGATTCTGAAATTCCAGGTAGAATTTCATAAGTATAAAACTGGTAGCTTTGATATGCTTTTATTGGAACATTATGAAGATATATGATGTAATTAATTTTTATTTATTTATTTATTTATTTATTTATTTATTTATTTATTTATTTAAGATGGAGTCTCACTCTGTCGCCCAGGCTGGAGTGCAGTGGCCCTATCTCGGCTCACTGCAAGGTCTGCCTCCTGGGTTCATGCCATTCTCCTGCCTCAGCCTCCCGAGTAGCTGGGACTACAGGCACCCGCCACCACGCCCGGCTAATTTTTTTGTATTTTTAGTAGAGATGGGGTTTCACTGTGTTAGCCAGGATGGTCTCGATCTCCTGACCTCGTGATCCACCTGCCTCGGCCTTCCAAAGTGCTGGGATTACAGACGTGAGCCACCGTGCCTGGCAGGTTGACAGCAGTCTTTCACTTCACACAAGCAGAATTATTTGTGCTGTTTCAGCTGCTTTGACCGAGCCTTTTAGAGTCATTCTGGTTAATTTTGAGCATGCCATGCACATAATACGGATAAATACAACTTTACTAAAGTATAGAGGGGCCAAAATCATCACATTAATGTTACTGTGAACTTTCCCTTGCCTGTGAAAGACGATTATCCACCATCTGAACCAAAAAGAGTAATGGGAATGATGCAGAGTACAGTCCTCTTGCAGGGGAAGATGAGAATTTTGAAAGCATGGCAGGGATAGGGTAAGGATAGGACAGATAGAATGGTTTACAAATGCAACCCAGCTACACTCAGAGGAGGGACATTTTTGTCATAAGGGTCCTAATAATAGGCAAAGAAATGACTTAGGAAAGTGTCAAGCTGAGTAATATGTTAGAAATGTGTGGCCACCCATTGAGTCATCTGAAAATTTTGTTGTTCACATTAGCATTTTTTATAGTGCAGTGTTCTTTAGAGGAAATATTTGAGGACCAAATGAACCCTCCTTCCCTCGTGTATATTTACAAGTCATTTGGGAAAAAAGAGACCACCTGAGCAGGTAGTTGGAAATTATGTTCATTTTGATGTATCTCTCAGGGTGTGTCCATCGTGATAGAAAAGTCCCATTTAACTTACTAACTCAATTAGCCTTAATTTTTTTTTCTTTTTTTCATTGTTGTTGTTGTTGTTCTTGTTGTTCTTGTTTTGTTTTGTTTTTGAGATGGAGTCTCGCTCTTGTTGCCCAGGCTGGAGTGCAGTGGTGCGATCTTGGCTCCCTGCAACCTCTGCCTCTCGGGTTCAAGCGATTTTCCTACCTCAGCCTCCTGAGTAGCTGGGATTATAGGTGCCCACCACCCCACCTGGCTAATTTTTATATTTTCAGTAGATACGGAGTTTCTCCATGTTGGCCAGGCTGGTCTCAAACTCCTGACCTCAGGTGATCTGTCCCCCTCGGCCCCACAAAGTGCTGGGATTATAGACGTGAGCCTCTGCCCCCAGCCTGTTACTGTTAATACAGACTAAAACTGACTTTCTATGCTGCATTTACCTTCAACTGATCACAAGTTGAATCTCTTCATTTGTAGTTCATTGATGGTCTGGCTGATTGCAGTTTATCCGTATAACTGCTCAACGACGAGAGCATTGGCTTACATCGTAGTCTTTTTTGTTTTATAGACTTTTATTGCTTGCAGTGGTAGACATTGCTGTGGGGATACTTGGTCTACACAGCCTCTCCTGATTTTTTAAAATGAATAAAATGGTACTACTGCAGCAACTTGTTAAGGTGATCAGGTCAGGTCTGTTAGTCTATAAGACAGGACTTAGTCTATTTTAGAGATAAGGAAACTTGAAGGACAGACAGGTAAGCAAAGTGACTTATTGAAAGTCACATTGCTAGTGAGTAGAACTGTTCCTACCTACCCCACATACTGTTGAGCTGGTGCCCTTTCTCCTGTATGTCAAGTTGTGTGGACCTCACCTTTGTGCCTTCAACTATCTTGTCTGTGGTTATAAGTACAGTAGCTTTTGCCAAAAGGAATTTATATTCTGAGATCCTTTAGAAGCTTTCTGTAACAAAGATTTGAGGCACTTTCTATATATGCCTGTTTCACTTCCCAAATTTCTATAACCTCTTATACTTTTTCTGTAACCTTTAAAATTTTGATTAGGTGCTCACTGGATGGCGTCACCGTTGCCCAGTTGGATAAGTTGTGTGGGATTGGAGTGGGGCAGAGCCTATGATGTCAAGGAATAATGCCCCATGGGGATTCACCCCTCCTCCGAAATCTGTATTTGGTCAGCAGATGGTCTCTACTGCTTCTCCCGAGGAGGACTCACTGTCTCTGACCACCTTGTCTTCATTTCTAAGGCTTAAACATATCCTGAGGAGTACATCTAATTTTCTTTGCTCTAGTTATATTATTTTATGATGGGGATTAGAGGAGCCTCCCTTCTGGTGAGATCCAGGTCTTGACCTGATGGCATAGAGTTAATAGTACAGGCTCTTGTTCAAATTCTGATCCTGCTACTTTTTTTTTTTTTTTTTGAGATGCAGTTTCGCTCTTGTCACCCAGGCTGGAGTGTAATGGCTCAATCTTGGTTCACTGCAACCTCCGCCTCCCAAGTTCAAGTGATTCTCCTGCCTCAGCCTCCCGAGTAGCTGTAATTACAGGCACCCACCACCATGCCTGGTTAATTTTTGTATTTTTAGTAGAGAAGGGGTTTCACCATGTTGGCCAGGCTGGTCTCAAACGCCTGACCTCAAATGATCCACCCACCTCAGCCTCCCATAGTGTTGGGATTACAGGCGTGAGCCCCTGCACCCAGCCTGATCCTGCTACTTTTTAAACTAAGTGGCCTTGGGCGCACACTCTGTGACTCAGTTTAACCTTTATCTTTGAAACGGGTAAGTTCTTACTGCACAGGGTTGTTGTGAAGATTAAGCTAAATAGTGTATCTTAAGCTCTTGGAAGAGTGCCTATCACAAGGCACTACTTAAATGTTAACTATTATTATTGTTACTTGGAAAAGGAAAATGCTAGAATAATAAAGGCTACTTGCTCTGAGGTGTGCACATGTGGTTTTTTGATTAATTTTTTTTTATGTATGTAGGTCTTTCTTATTTCAGGCAGGATCTCAGTTTTAATAGCTGCTGTGTAGGTGGGTCACAGTTTCTTTGGATAGCCCAGCTGGTAGTTTTCTCATTCGGGAATCAAGCCATACCTTCTAAGTAGAGTGCTTTCCTCTCTTTGTGGTAGAGCCCTGATGTGCCCAGGTTGCTCTGAGTAGAAGCACTTAAATCTCCCATTCTGTTGCAGCTCATGGGACTGGGCAGTGGTGTAGCTAGTAGTAGCTTTTTGTGGTCACCTTTGCAGCTCACTGCCTCGTGGCCATGTTAACATGTTGAATTTATGTTCTCACGATGGACGTTCCTAGTTCTGCATAGCTCACACAGGACTGCCCTTGCTTGTAGCCTCGTTAATGTGGTTTCCTCCTCCTTGTTTCCAGCAGAAACAGCTTACGGTCTAGAAGGAGGAAAGGAAGCCGATACAACTTGATGTTAAATCATTTTCTCTTAGTTGTCCAAAGGGAGTATTTAGTGGGATGCTTCATTTGAAATGGAATTTGTCTTCTTCAAAGTGGTTGCCACATGAAAGGATGCACCAGATGCAGAGGCTGCCTGGTGAGAAAGGAGGAGGTGTAAGGTCGTCCTCTGGCCATTCTTCCAGCAAGACGTTTTGAGGGTCCTCCCAAGTACTCAACGTGGGGTTATATCAGTGAACAAAATAGAAAAATCCTTTCCTTTATGGAGCTTACAATCTAGAGACAAAGATAGAGAAAAAATAAGAAAATTCCATGGTACAGTAGGCCCTCCTTACCTGCAAGTTTCCCATTTTCGGATTCAACTAACCGTGGATCAAAACCTGCCGACACGGAGGGCTGAGTGTACTATGGCATTTTATGTCAGGGACTTGAGCATCCGTGGATTTTGGTACCTGCTGGGGTCCAGGAACTAATCCCCAGTGGATATGGAGCGTCGACCATATGTTGGTGATCACCTCACACTTCTCAGAACCTTTCCACACATCCCATTTCACTCACCTTAAAAGCCAGAGTCCTTACAAGGCCTGAAGGTCCCATAGGATCTGCTGCTTACCCCATATCCCCTGCCCCTTTACCTGCTGACCTCGTTACCAGTCACTGTCTCCTTATTATCAGTGTTCTCAGGTCCCTCGGACATGCCAGGTATACTTCTTTTACAAATTTGAGACAGGATCTGGCTTTACTGCCCAGGCTGGAGTGCAGTAGTGTGATCAAAGCTAACTGCAACCTCAACCTTCTGGGCTCAAGTGACCCTTCCACCTCAGCCTCCCAAGTAGCTGGGACTATAGGCACGCACCACCACGCCCAGTTAATTTAAAATTTTTTTCTTAGTAGAGATGGTGGTCTCACTGTGTTGCCCAGGCTGGTCTCGAACTTCTGGGCTCAAACAGTCCTCCCACCCCAGTCTCCCAAAGTGCTGGGATTACAGGCATGAGCCACCATGCCTAGCTAAGGCATGCTTCTCTAAGGGCCCTAATTCTGGGTACTTCCTCTTCCTGGCAGCATCTTCTCCCAGATAAATCCTATCAGCCAACTTCTCCTGTTTTTCCTTTCTAAATGTCGTCTTTTCAGTGGGGACCACCCTCACTAACCTATTTAAATTACAATCTACCACCTTCCCAGCAGTCTTGACCCCCTTTCTCAAGCTGTTTTTTTTTTTTTTCCTGTAGTGCTTACCAATTTTTTTAACATATAATTTATTTATTTGTAAAGAAAGCTTAATGGGGAGGGATCTTCATTTTGTTTTCTGAAGTATATTAAGGGCTTACCTAGAACAGTAATTGGCACCTCTAGTAGATATTCAGTAAACATATTGAATGAATGAAAAGTACAATGGAAAAAATAAAGAAGGGTTTCATTAGTTTCCTGTGGCTGCTGTAACATGTTAACAAACCCTCGGTGGCTTAAAGCAATAGAAATTTATGATCTCATGGTATATATTGCACATATAACTATTCATCCATATAATATATGGAGGTGTGTGTGTTGTATTAAAAATTGTTTTCATAAATGGAATGTGTCATGGTACAGTTTGCATTTGTATCAAGTCAAATTGATACACATAGATCTGGTTCCTTCATTTTAACTGCAGCTCTAAGTAGCTGATTCTCTTTCTCTCCTGGTTTCAGAATGTGTAAATACCAGAGAAGTCCTCTGATTAACCTAGCTTGGGTCCCATGCTAGCACCTGTTGGATCAGTCTGTGCCTTCAGCAGATAGGACACTCAGATTGCTCAGACCTGGAATGCATGCCTCCCCACGAATCCAGAGCATCTGGATTTGTTTGCAGTTCCCCTTAGGATCATGAGTTTGAAGGAGGAAAGGATTTGGGGCAGAGAAAAAACACAGATTTTTACTGAGGCTTCAAGTTTGGGCTTGGACATTACATCCTCTGGGAATCCTTTTCTCACCCCTGGGATTCTGTTCTGTGTCCTTGCACTTCCTATTCTTGTTAACAGTTATCATGTAGTATCTTAATTACCTTGCCCTCTTGATGTGTACTCATTCAGGGCAGAGACTGTGTCTGTCTTGTTTTCCTGTTGTATCTCAGGAAATAAAAGGCCTGCCACACACCATTAAGTAGATGCTCAACACATATTTTTGAATGAATGATTCCACTAACTAGCAGAGCTTTCAACCTTGCTTTCTATAAACAGGTTCCCATCCACTTCCTATGAATGCCATAGGAATCCTGTGTGGCATGGTGCTTTTGCACCTACTTTCAGGCCCATTAACATTTTGTCTCTTTTTACATCTTTCTTTATATGAGTGGTTTGGCCCTGTTTGGAAGTTTCTTTTTCTTATTTAATGGTGAAAATTCACAGAAAAGTAAAATTGGTAAAATGCAAACTCAGACTTTCTCGGTAAAGTCTTTAGAGGTAAGTCCTGCCCAGCCTTTCTCACCCAGTATACCTTTAGTTTTCATGTGTGCACAGTAATTTCTCTCAACTTCAAATATTCCTTCAGCAGATTTTTTTTTTTTTTTTTTTGAGACAGAGTCTCTCTCTGTCGCCCAGGCTGGAGTGCAATGGCACGATCTCAGCTCACTGCAACCTCTGCGTCCTAGGTTCAAGCGATTCTGCTGCCTCAGCCTCCCAAGTAGCTGGGATTACAGGCACCCACCACTACGCCCAGCTAATTTTTGTATTTTTAGTAGAGACGGGGTTTCACCATGTTGGCCAGGCTGGTCTCGAACTTCTGACCTCAAATGATCCACCTGCCTCGGCCTCCCAAAGTGCTGGGATTACAGATGTGAGCCACCGTGCCCGACCTAGCAGAACATATCTTATGCAGATTTACTTCTGGATAGTTTTAGCTTCAGGAGAGTATGGATTTTAGTGGATATAAAGTGTGAATGAAGCTGGGTGTGGTGGCTCATGCCTGTAACCCAACACTTTGGGAGGCTGATGTGAGAGGATCAACCTAGCCCAGTAGTTTGAGACCATCCTGGGCAACATGGCAAGACCCTGCCCCTACTTTATTATTTAAAAAAATTTTTTTTAATAAAAAATAAAATGTGAATGATTTGATTTGGGAATGGTAGTGTTAGTAGTAGTACTAGTAATAGTAATAGCAGTTAACATTTATTGAGTGCTTTTTCTGTGCCAGGCATGTAGAAGTAGGTACCATCTTTATACATGTTATACAGATGTGAAAACTGGATCTTAGATCAGTGATCTATTCAAGTTATCTCAGTTCCTGAGTGGTGGTGCTGGGCTGTGAATCTGGACACTGAACTCAGAACCATACACCTAAGGACTACGTTCTACTGCCTTGTGTAATTAGGAACAGAAACCTGGGGTTTGGTAGAAGAAAAAGACATCAGATTGATCACAGATAAGCAGTGAAGTTTCTGCCCTAAAGCTTTGGTAAAGATAAATAGGGAGAATTAACCAAAGTTTTAGAATTCTATTCCCATTGCCTCTGTGAGGAGAGAAAACCAAGATGTGTGGAGGTGGGGCTGAAGCCATGTGCTTTAACATAAATTGGCACTGTGTTACCTACAATATTGGGAAGAGCATTTGAGAAATACAGGGTGGTCAGTGCGTTTTCTGCTTCCCACATAAAAGTTGGTCTTTAGCCCTGAAAATCCTGGCCGTGGGAGGAGTTGTTTAACCAGGAAGGCATTGAACATCTGGATAAATATTTAGACATAAAATAAGTTTTACATAAAATACTTACATGAAGCAAAGTACAATGAATTTATAAGCATTTCACTGAAACTGTGGGAGAGGCAGCCTGAAAAGTTTGTAGCAGACAGGCAATGGAATCTGATTCTACTATACCATTAATCGAAGATGTGTACAAGGTCAATGATACTCTTTTTCTTTATTTGTGCTATTTTAAATCAGTATATACAATGGCTTTCATATGTTCAGTTTAGATCTTAGTATTTGTCTCTTGACCGTGTATTTACTCATAGCTCTGAATTCTCTTTCCGTCAGAGAGAATTATTCCTTATGTTTTCAGGAATAAAACTCCTACATTGGAGGAGATTACTGATATCACTAAACCTGATGGAGTAATCTGTGTTCTTTCCAGCCTGTCTCCTCTTAGGTTACTGTACATACCCTCCAGGCAGGGACATTTTCCTGCTTTTATAAAGTACTTGGCTCAAATACTAAGTACAAACCTGCATCACTTAATGACAGGGATATGTCTTGAGAAATGTGGTGTAAGGCAGTTTCTTCATGGTGCAAACATCAGCGTGTACTTACACAAACCTAGATGGTGTAGCCAACTACACACCTAGGCTATTGCTCCTAGGTTAGAAACCTGTGTAGCATGTTACTGTACCGAATACTGTGGGCAGTTGTAACAAAATGGTAAATATTTGTGTATCTAAACATAGAAGGCAGTGTGTTGTGCTATGACATTATGATGGCTGCCATATCACTAGGGGATAGGACTTTTTCATCTTCTTTATAATCTTGTGGGACTGCTGTGTGTGATATGTTATTGACTGAAAGGTTGGTATGCGGCACATGACTGAATACTCTGTTGGTTTATATTTGGACTAACAGTGCTACTTTCATAGAATATCTATTCCAAATTGGGATTATCTTATTTCTATCAATAGAAAGTAGTTATAGGATAAGTGGATGGTATTAAAATTAAATTTTATCCCCCTTTAGGTTGCATCCCAGCGCATTAGCTCAGTGGACCTCTCGTGTTGTAGCCTGGAACATCTGCCTGCCAACCTCTTCTACAGCCAAGACCTCACTCATCTTAATTTAAAACAAAACTTCCTAAGGCAAAACCCTAGCCTTCCAGCTGCCAGGGGGCTTAATGAACTGCAAAGGTAAGCCTGCAGAAATGGGTGGATCATTAGGAAGGGGTGGGGGCAGAATGAACTTCTGCTTGTTATCTCTTGAATATTCTCACGATAAAAGCTAGTGTGTAAACTTTCTCTTTCAGAAAACAGGGTAATAGGACTTTGTTTATTAGTGAGGACATTACCAATTCTCAATCTGAAATTTTTTTTAAGGTTCCTGCTTTTGAAACTAATGATTTATGATATTTATTAACCGGATAGAGTTGTGTAAGAACAATTCTCCTTAAACAACTTTTATTCCTATCTTAAAATGCATCTGCAAAAAATTAATAACATTTGGTGTGTTACTTCTGAACTTCAGGTGTTTGTTCAGATTAAATTGTTTCTTTTGAAATTTATGAAAGGTCATTTTTTTTCCCATAAAAAGATATTTCCTTAGAAATTTAAGAACCAGCGTTTAAATCAATTTACATCATGTCATCTGGGTGATTAGTGTGTGGGTTTCAGGAGTCACATGTTAAATAAATAGAACCCGCTCTTTTATTTTTTATTTTTTTGAGACAGAGTCTTGTTCTGTCTCAGGCTGGAGTGCAGTGGCGTGATCTCGGCTCACTGCAACCTCCTCTTCCTGGGCCCAAGTGATTCACTTGCGTCAGCCTCCCGAGTAGCTGGGATTACAGGCGCCCACGCTCTCTTAATTTTTGTATTTTTAGTAGAGGCGGGGTTTCACCATGTTGGCCAGGCTGGTCTTGAACTCCTGACCTCAAGTGATCTGCCCTTCTTGGCCTCCCAAAGTGCTGTGATTACAGGCGTGAGCCACCACGCCCGGCCTAGAATCTGCTCATTTAAAGTAGAAAAGAGGGACTTGACTTGCATGTCTCCAAATGGATTTAAGAATTTACCACATTCATTTCCTTTCCTCTTTGGAGCAGTGATCAGTCTTCATTCTGTGGTAAATTAAACCTTTGATACTTATATATTTGTTGCAAATATGTAAGACTATGTAACTGCAAAGAATATATAACTTTTAAATAAATAATTGCTAGTTCATTTGTTTTTACATGACTAATATGATCAGGAATTAAAATATGATAACCACTGTGATTCTGTTTATGGTTTTTAACATCCAGAAAAAATAATCCAATACTTGCTTATAAAGTTTGTGGATGTATTTGGAAAATGGAAGAGTATTTTAATTGTCTTTTCAGGTAATTGTGAATATCCTTCCTTGATACTATACCAAAACTTGACAAGTGGTCATTTCTTAAATGTTAGTTCTAAAATGGAATCTAAAACCCTATTCGTGAGCTTTTTGAATTCTTTAACGGTAAGATCCATTGATCTGACTTGCAGTTTGATTTGACTCTTTACCCATGCATCACTTTATTGCATTAAGTGTCGGTCATTTGGAGAGTACTACTTCGTTGTGTAACACAGATACTCCAAATGTTAATATATTTTATTATGGAATTTTAAGAATTCACATTTGTTGATATCACCACTGATCCTTTTTTTTTTTTTTTTTTTTTTTTTTTTTTTTTGAGACGGAGTCTCACTCTGTTGCCCAGGCTGGAGTATGGTGGCACAATCTCGGCTCACTGCAACCACCGCCTCCTGGGTTCTAGCGATTCTCCCGCCTCAGCCTCTGAAGTAGCTGGGATTACAGGCGCTCCGCCAACACCTGGCTAATTTTTTGTATTTTTAGTAGAGATGGGGTGTCAGCATGTTGGCCAGGCTGGTCTTGAACTCCTGACCTCAATTGATGCGCTCACCTTGGCCTCCCAAAGTGCTGGGATTACAGGTGTGAACCACTGCGCCCAGCCAGCATCACCACTGATCTTATCAGTAAAGTCTTTTAAGTATTGGGGTGTTGTTAAGCTTACTGTGGAAACGAGTTTTCCAAAATTTTAATTTTTCATTAGAAATTTGAAGGCCATTATTGGCAGCACATGCCATCAGTTGTTTTCTGGAAAGCAGCCTTCTCACTTCATTTTTGAGAAAATGTCTGCCAAATACCCAAGTATGAATAATAATAGTTTGTCAGTTGTTCTTTCAAGTAAAAATGGGGTTCTCTGTAAATAGCGACTGGTTTGGCCCACAACTCACGTCATCAGATAAGTGTTTTCCTTGAGATAACTATCATACTTCAGCGTGCACCAGAAGTGTTTTTTATGTACTTCCTATCACCCAGAAAATTAAAAAGACATATACTCAGGGGTTGAGATGTGATAAGAAATAACTTTCGTATGTCATCAAGGACATTCTTAAGTAAAACTGGCATTACAATTTTTTTAAAGAATATTTTTACTATGATTGTCCGGAAGAAAAGAATAGAGAAGAATATAATGACAACTGGGACACTTTGGTGCTGCAGTGAATTAATTACCTAGGCAGTTGAGATTCTAATAAGGATATTTTGCTCCAGCAATTCCTGATTCTCCCCTGTAGCTGATGTGTACTATGAAAGTTACCACTGTGGTATTCTTTTTTTTTTTTGAAACATTGTTTTGCTGTCACCCAGGCTGGAGTACAGTGGTAGCTCACTGCAACCTTCGCCTCCTGGGCTCAAGTGATCCTCCTGCCTCAGCCTTCCAAATAGCTGGGATTACAGGCATGCACCACCACCATGCACAGCTAGAATTTATATTTTTAGTAGAGATGGGGTTTCACCATGTTGCCAGGCTGGTCTTGAACTCTTGGATTCAAGTGATCCGCCCATCTCGGCCTCCCAAAGTGCTGGGATTACAGGCATGAGCCACCGTGCCCGGCCTATGGTTATTTCTTGATTATATGCTAAACCAAGGGGTGGATTATTTATGAGTTTTCTGGGAAAGGGGTAGCCAAGTCCCAGAACTAAGGGTCCCTCCCCTTTTTAGACCATATAGAGCAGCTTTCTGATATTGCCATGGGATTTGTAAACTGTTATGGTGCTGGTGGGAGTGTCTCTTAGCATGCTAATGCATTATAATCAGCATACAATGAGCAGTGAGGACAGCCAGAGGTCACTTTCATCACCATTTTGGTTTTGGTGGCTTTTGGCCAGCTTCTTTACGCATCCGGTTTTATCAGCAAGATCTTTGTGACCTGTATCTTGTGCTGACCTCCTATTTCATCCTGTGAGTAAGAATGCCTAACCTCCTGGGAATGCAGCCCAGAAGGGGTAAACCTTATTTTACCCAGCCCCTATTCAAGATGGAGTCACTCAGGTTCGAATGCCTCTGACATATTTCCCCCTTCCCTTTTATTTTTTTTATTTTTAAAAATTTATTTGTTTATTTATTTTTTTGAGATAGAGTCTCACTCCTGTTGCCCAGACTGGAGTGCAGTGGTGCAGTCTCGGCTCACTGCAACCTCCACCTCCCGGGTTCAAGCAATTCTCCTGCCTCAGCCTCCTGAGTAGCTGGGACTACAGGCGCCCACCACCACTCCCAGCTAATTTTTGTATTTTTAGTAGAGGTGGGGTTTCACCATGTTGGCCAGGCTAGTCTCGAACTCCAGACCTCAGATAATCCACCCACCTTGGCCTCTCAAAGTACTGGGATTACAGACGTGAGCTACTGCGCCTGGCTGCCCCTCCCTTTTATAAGGAGATCTTTAATCCTAAGGGTTGTAGAGGAATGAAGATCCATCTTCTGTAACTTCTTCAGGCTTAATTGAGACAATGATATTCCTGCCTAACTATGAGGGCCTCTTGTATTCAAGGTAGAGAGGTCAGTCACAAAGCGTAGGTCTGGCGAGGGCCATTGATAAATGTGAGTTCCAACAAGAGGTGCTATCTGGAAGAATAGTAAGTGTTCAATTTAAGAAAACATTCAGTAAGCTTATCCGCATTCCTACACAAAGAGCACAACAGCAATATATTCTACAACAGTGAAACAAAATAAGTAAAATTATCCTAAGTAAACTAAATAAGAAAGCTTTCTATTAACTAGGCAGTTGTTGTGTAACCAAGCTGATATGGGGTCCCTAGCTGATTCCAGTACATGCCCAGAATTAGAATACTGATCAAGATTTTTACATTACCCATCCCTTTTGTTTCTTCTGAGCAGCAGCAGAGATCACTGGTTGGTTCACGGGAATAAGTAGGATTAGTCTAAATTGCAGGAAAAAAACCTCAAAAACAACTGAGGCTAGAATCTAATAACAGGTATACCGTAGTTCTTGAAACATAATTTTTCTGTCTTCAGTCTCCTGTTTTCACTAAAGACAAATGACAGGACTGATTTGTTTGCAAAATACTTAAGCTTAGGTTTTATATGCTCTATGTATTGTTATTAATTTTGGACTGGCTGGATGCAATGGCTCAGTCCTATAATCCCAACACTTTGGGAAGCTGAGGCAGGAAGATGACTTGAGACCAGGAGTTTGAAACTAGCCTGTCAACGTTGTGAGACCCCCATCTCTATAAAAGAAAAATTTAAAAAGTAGCTGGGTATAGTAGCACATGCTTATAGTCTCAGCTACTGGGGAGGCTGAGGCACGAGGATTGCCTGAGCCCAGTAGTTTGAGGCTGCAGTGAGCCATGATTACACTACTGCACTCCAGCCTAGGCAACAGAGGGAGAACCTGTCTCAAAAATAAAATAAAAAGTTGTACTGGCACTACAACAGTAAAGTTAATGTGCTTTTTTTTTTCTTTTTGGCTGAAAGATTATAATCATTATTATCATTTTGTTTGTTTCTGGAGCTACCCATCATGAACTATCATCAATCAGTGTTCTTGAAATTATTGGGAAATATTTTTGCATATTTCACCAAAGTGTAGACTTTTGCACTTCTATTATAGAACATCAAAGACTTTCTATCATACTGCCAAATCCTGATGTCTTAGAACAGAATGGGGCATTAGAATTCATCCAGACTATCAACCTAAATGCCCATCAATGATAGACTGGATAAAGAAATGTGGTGCTTACACACCATGGAATACTATGCAGCCATAAAAAGTGAGATTATGTCCTTTTCAGGGACATGGATGGAGCTGGAGGCTGTTATCCTTAGCAAACTAATGCAGGAACAGAAAACCAAATACTGCATGTTCTTACTTGTAAGTGGTTGTCAAGTGATGAGAATACATGGACACATAGAGGGGAACAACACACAGTGGGGCCTCTTGGAGGTTGGAGGGCAGGAAGAAGGAGAGGATTAGGAAAAATAACTAACAGATACTAGGCGTAGTACCTGGGTGATGAAATATATGTACAACAAACCCTCATGACATGTTTACCTGTGTAACAAACCTGCTCATGTAGCTTTGAACTTAAAAGTAAAAAAAAAAAAAAAAAATTCATCCAACCTAATGCTCTCTTTTAAAGATGGGGATGTTAACTGCCAAATTCAGTTTAACGGTTACCTTTTAGGGAGACGGGGATGGGATTAGTGAATGGTTTGAACAAGGTCTCAACTATATCTGTAATGTTTATTTCTTTAAAAAGAAAAATGAGAGGCCAAAAGGTTTTTGTTTTATTTTGTTTTTTTTTTTCTGGAGACAGAGCCTCACTCTGTTGCCCGGCTGGAGTGCAATGGTGTGATCTTGACTCACTGCAACCTCTGCCCCCCAGGTTCAAGCGATTCTCCTGCCTCAGCCTCCTGAGTAGCTGGGATTACAGGCACCTGCCACCGTGCCTGGTTAATTTTTGTAGTTTTAGTAGAGACGGGGTTTTGCCATGTTGGCCAGGCTGGTCTCAAACTCCTGACCTCAGGTGATCCACCCATCTTGGCCTCCCAAAGTGCTGGGATTACAGGCATGAGCCACCACACCTGGCCCAAAAGGTTAATATTTGAAAACACTGTATAGTTAATACTGATGAATGTTACAGTTTTCTGCATTTTTTTTTGAGTATTTCATAATAATCCAAACATTTTAAACCTAAACAAAAAGAAAATTAAAATGCTCCCAAAGAGCCAGTATTTGTGGAATAAATATCCAGGAGGTGGGATATTTTGGGCATGACCCACTTCAGGAGGATTCAGGTTCTGTCTTGCCTTTTAGTTCTTAGAGAGTCACCGACATGATCCCCCATGTCTGTTGATTCTGTGTGATATCTTTTGAGCTCATCCTCTTTTCTCCTCTGCTCCCATCCCTCTACTGCACACACCCCCTCTCCCCAGCTGTTATAGTAAAAGCACTTCTCAACCCTCACCTGGTCTGTTGTGCTACCTTTGAGAGCTGATTGTCTTGTTGTCATTTTCCCTCTGCAGGTTAGCCCTATTTTTGTTGCCCGCTGTTTTTTACATTTCTTGGTTTTGTTTTATTTTGTATTTTTAAAAATTTAAGCCTTTTTCCTTCATCAAAGTAACACCCTATATAGATTTTTAAAGATCTTAATAAGCAGTGAAGTTTACGATAAGAAGTAGGTGCTTGAAGCTTCAGCCCATTCCTACATCCAAGTCCTGCTCCCTAGAAAACCCTTTTGAATCTTTTGGCTCTTTCTGCTGTTTTCCTTTCTCTTTCTAAATATTATGCATATACTGCTATGTTTTGGTTTTTCATTATTGGACATTATATGTTGACTCATTACTATGGAAGATAAGGATTTCATTCGTTTACATTGTCTCACACTCCCTCTACCCCACACCACATATACTAACTTCTCTTTCCCCTATCCTCTCAATATATAGGTATTAATTTTTGGTTAAGTCAGTATTCACTGTTTACGTTATTATGAGCCTGGCACTTATTCACAGCTAAGGGATTTAATTGCAGTGATTATATTTCCTTTCTTGTGCTGGCTTGATAGCAGCCTTACTTTATCACTTGTATACTTTTCTTTTTCCCCTAGTATTTGTAAGCTTTCTGACAGAATTCTTATATTCCTCTCAGCACCTTTTTCTTGGAGACTTTTTTCTTCCTGGAGCCAGGGTAAATGCTTGTTCTTCTGGCCTGCTACACAGCAAAGACAGTGTGTGGACCTTTTCCTCAGGGGGTGTCAGTTTACTAGAGAAACCCTTTGGTATTCTGCCAGGGCGATGCATGCCAAGATTCAGGGTAATGAGTGGAAAAGAGAGGAGGAATCTCAAAGTTTAGTATGTGGATTTTTTTTTTTTTTTAGATGGAGTCTGGCTCTGTTGCCCAGGCTGGAGTGCAGTGGCGCCATCTCGGCTCACTGCAAGCTCCACCTCCCAGGTTCACGCCATTCTCCTGCCTCAGCCTCGTGAGTAGCTGGGATTACAGGTGCCCACCACCACGCCCGGCTAATTTTTCTATTTTTAGTAGAGACGGGGTTTCACCGTGTTAGCCAGGATGGTCTCGATCTCCTGACCTTGTGATCCTCCCGCCTTGGCCTCCCAAAGTGCTGGGATTACAGGCGTGAGCCACCGCACCTGGCCATATGTGGATTTTTATTTAACTTCCCTGTTTTCAGAACAGTGTTTTCTATTATGCTTGATAACTTTTTTCTTTTCAATTTATGAGAGAGATTTTGACACTTAAGTAATTACAAAGAATTAAACAATACTACAGATTATACTGTCATCTTTTGACAATCACGTCTTATTCATTTTAACTTCCATAAGCCAGTTGCTATAGCATTGCATGTGTACCAAATCAATAAGGGATAACTTCAGACTGTTTTAGATAAAAGTTGTATCTTGCCTGTAATCCTAGCACTTTGGGAGGCTAAGGTGGGTGGATGATTTGAGGTCATGTTGGCCAGCCTGGCCAACATGGTGAAACCTATCTCTACTAAAAATACAAAAAAATAGCTAGGCATCATGGCACACAGCTGTAATCCCAGCTCCTCAGGAGGCTAAGGCAGGAGAATTGCTTGAACCTGGGAGGCAGAGGTTGCAGTGAGCCAAAATGGCGCCACTGCACTCCAGCCTGAGTGACAGAGCGAGACTCTGTCTCAAAAAAAAAAAAAAAAAAAAAGTTGTGTCTTAAAATTGTGTATGTAAACATTAACATTAAATGTACAAATTTAGTTAATACTTTGTTCTAATGACATTTATTTTCTCTAATTTCCCAAACCTATTGTTGATCAGAAAAATAATTGCAAAGAACACGTCTGATAAGACAGTATTACTGAGCCGTGTGGTATGAAAGGAGATAAAGGAGTCTTTGATATTACCCAGATGGACTTCTGGAATTATCTTTTTAGAGACCATATGTTCAATAGTCAGCATCTCAGAAAATGAGTATATTACACTGAGACTGAAATATTTTGAATATAAAAGTAAACCAAGTCACTGGACATGAGCCATCTTTCAGCTTCTGTTTAAAATCTCAAGATGAAGATGAATCATTGAGAATACTCAAGCTGTATGTATAACTAAATAAGAAATTAACTCAGTGGTTTTCATTCTCTTATTGCTCTATACTTTGACAAACTATTCTCTCTCTTCCAAATTACCTCCCTGGGTCAAATGAAGGGCCGAAGAAAGCAGTTTCCCTGTTCGTCATGCTGTGATGTAGTATGCCTGATGTCTTTGAATCAGGGACTCTGGTTCATTTTATTCCAGGGAATAAACTGTCCTCTGCTGGAATTGGGGAGAGGATCCGGGGTCTTACTCCTCCTTCTATAACCTTTTGGAAATTTGTATCAGTATAACAAAAACATAGAAAAGGCAGATATGAGTGTATAACTTGATAGATTGCCACAAAGTGAACACATCCATGTAACCAGTACACATATTGAGGAAGAGAATATTACCAGCACTCCAGAAGCCGTCCTTGTACCCTTCTCTTTATTACCCTATCATCACTATCCTGACTTAGAACATCATGAAGTAGTTTCACGTGTCTTTGTACTTGATCTAAATGGAGCACACAATATGTGTTTGAGTCCAGCTTCTTTCATTGACTTTTCTTTTAAAAAAGCAAAACAAAGCATACCAAGTGACATATTATCAGCTTGTACTTTGTACTGTGTAATATAAGGCGGTGGTTTTGATTTGTTTAAGGTAGAGAATTTTAAAATTTTACACTGCAATAAAAGATTTCTGTTTTGTTCTTTCTGTTGCTTTAAGCGTGGGGAAGGTAGGCCTAGGAGACTTGCTATGTGGCATTGGAGTAACTGGTGAAGCTGCTGTTGTGCTGCTCTTTGGAAAAAACTAGGGTTTAAACCAGTGTCTCTTTCTTTTTATTTTGAGACAGACTCTTGCTCTGTCGCCTAGGCTGGAGTGCAGTGGCACGATCTCGGCTCGGCTTACTGCAACCTCTGCCTGCTGAGTTCAAGCGATTCTTCTGCCTCAGCCTCCCAAGTAGCTGGGACTACAGGTGTGTGCGAACACACTCGGCTAATTTTTGTATTTTTAGTAGAGATGGGGTCTTACCATATTGGCCAGGCTGGTCCCAAACTCCTGACCTTGTGATCTGCTGGCCTCAGCCTCCCACAGTGCTGGGATTACAGGTGTGAGCCACTGTGCCCGGCCACCAGTTTCTCTTTCATTATACACTACTATGAGGTGTTTGTCTCCCACTTCCATTGTCCAAGAAAAATTTTTATTGCCAAGATTCCAGGGTAATAAATTGATAAGTACACACATGCACATATACCCCCTTCATATGTACATATATTTACTACTAGGAATTAAATGTATAATGTATATTTAAGAAAGTCATGTTAGTACTGCAGAAAGCATTAACGTGGTTTTTAAATGTCCAGTCACTTAGTGTGGTGGCTTTGAAATATGCCACATATTCAATTGCTTATTTTTATTTGTGTGTTTAGGAATTTGTGGTAATCTCTAATGTATGTTTCACAGGGAACATTTTAGATGCCAAAGGATAATTTATTTTTATGTTTTTATCTGAGTTTCAAGGAATTAAGTTTTAGGTTATAGTGTTAGGGCAAATAACCAGGGAGAAACTTAAAGTACAATATAATTATAACAGGTAGGAGTTCTGAGACATTTTGTCTTAAGCACATATCCCCTTAATTTTTCTTTCTACTACAAATTTTTACCTTTAACAAATGAGCTATTTTCACAGAACATTTAAATTGGTATTTGCACCAACATTCTAAATCTGGAAAGATGGCATGCTGATGTACACACACAGGTCAGCAGTTTCGGAGGGAAAACATTGTTCTTGGAACTAGTGCTGTTTGTTTTTCCTTTATTGGCATTGGAACTCTTCAAGTTAGTTTTCAAAATATAGAGGAGAGGCAAACATCTGGGTAATTTTTGGTGGTTTCGATGGTTTCTTTCCTGATTATATGTGTCACTAATAACTGTAATACATTGTTTGTCTCTTTTATTAATAGTACTTCATTTATGTTAACTAAATCTCTAGATGACTCAGTCTTAATACTAAGATTATTGTTATTTGCAATAGAGAGTGATTTTTCACAAAATATGGTAAGTTTCTTTGTAGAGTCAGTGAAGAAGACAACTTTTTGCTGATTTAAATTCAAGGAATATATTTTTCCCCATGTCTTAATTTTATGTTTTTAATATGATAGCAAAGCTATATGAACTTATTCACACTAAATTATAATGGTGTTTGAACATTTTACTGCCCTGGTAAATTTAAATTTAGCTCTGTTTATTTTTGTTTTTGTTTTTTTTGAGACGGAGTTTCACTCTTGTCACCCAGGCTGGAGTGCAATGGTGCAATCTCAGCTCACTGCAACCTCTGCCTCATGGGTTCAAGCAATTCTCCTGCCTTAGCCTCCCAAGTAGCTGGGATTACAGGCGTGCACCACCACACCCGGGCTGATTTTTGTATTATTAGTAGAGGTGGAGTTTCACCATGTTTGCCAGTCTGGTCTCCAACTCCTGACCTCAGGTGATCTGCCTGCCTCGGCCTCCCAAAGTGCTGGGATTACAGGCGTGAGCCACTACGCCTGGCCAAATTTAGCTCTTAAATTTTTTTTTTTACAGTCTCGGTCTGTCCCCTAGGCTGGAGTACAGTGGCATGATCTTGGCTCACAGCAGCCTCCATCTCCCAGACTTAGGCGAGTCTCCTGCCTCAGCCTCCTGAGTAGCTGGGATTACAGGCATGCGCCATCACACCCAGCAAATTTTTGTATTTTTAGTAGAGACGGGGTTTCACCATGTTGGCCAGGCTGGTCTTGAACTCCTCACCTCAAGTGATCCACCCGCCTCGGCCTCCCAAAGGGCTGGGATTATAGGCATGAGCCACTGCACCTGGCCTAGCTCTTATAAATGTGCCATTTATTTATCATTTATTAAAGATGTATAGGGAGGATCATTGAAGGACCTAGAGTTTGTAAATATAGAGGAGGCAAAACTTTACCCATACCCTCTAAAAGCCTCCACCTGGTTCTGAGAACTAAGTGGACATAAGGCATTAGCGGGAGAAAAGAAAAGATTTTTACATGTACATAGGAACCCCCATGGGAAAATGAAGACCTAAAGAAGTGACAAAATCTAAGTGCTTATATACTAGGTTGAACACAGAGGAAATTGTGGAAAAGTAAGTAAAATATGTGGGGAGACCAAAGGAAGATGAGTTATTTTAACAAATGTTGTTTGTACAGAATTGTCTTAGCCTCCATTCCGTCTCTTGTGGTTGGAATGTTGCTTTCCTCCTGCTACATAGAGGGCATCTTTCACAAGGGAGTTTTGTTTCTTGATTTCAAGAAGGGGAGGTCAGAGGCCAGGTGCAGTGGCTCAGGCCTATAATCCCAGCACTTTGGGAGGCCGAGGTGGGTGAATCATTTGAGGCCAGGAGTTTGAAACCAGCCTGGCCAACATGGTGAAACCTTGTCTCAACTAAAACTACAAAAATTAGCCAGTGTGGTGGTGGGGGCCTGTAATCTGAGCTACTCCAGAGGCTGACGCAGGAGAATTGCTTGAACCCGGGAGGTGGACGTTGCAGTGAGCGGAGCTCGTGCTGCTGGACTCCAGCCTGGGGGACAGAGCGAGACTCAGTCTCAAAAAAAAAAAAAAAAAAAAATTAGGTGGGGCGTGGTGGCTCATGCCTGTAATCCCAGCACTTTGGGAGGCTAAGGTGAGTGGATTATTTGAGGTCAGGAGTTCAAGACCAGCCTGGCCAACATGGTAAAATCCTGCCACTACTAAAAATACAAAAATTAGCCAGGCATAGTGGCGGATACCTGTAGTCCCAGCTACTTGGGAGGCTGAGGCAGGAGAATCACTTGAATCTGGGAGGCGGAGGTTGCAGTGAGCCGAGGCTGAGCCACTGCATTCCAGCCTGGGCGACAGAGCAAAACTCTGCCTCAAAAAAAAAAAAGGAAGAAAAGGGGACGTCAGAGCACTCTTTTTTACACCTGCTGTTTTTCAGGTGCATTTGGCCCAGTATAATCCTTATGCCAAAGTGGTATATTTTGGGGTAGCATATTCTGCAGTCCTTCATAAGGGATGATAGAGAGTTCTTTTATGGTGATATCCTGCCATGTTTAAAAAAAGGAATAGGAGAATGAAGTCAAAAGTAAAGTTTGATAGTAATAATTTGTGTATGTGTGTTTCCAGTAACTTTGTCCATGGTACTTGGAAAGTTTGTCACTTAAGTTCAACTAAAATGTCTTTATCTTAGACTATTTTAATTACTAATTACTTATACCAACCAGTTTAAGAAAGAAGGCTGTGTTCTAGTAAGTACTTGCCAAATTGGTGATAATTAAAATACACTTACATTGTTTAATTCTATGTGTGGAAATTAGACAAATTATAAAATAACTGCTTCATAAGTAGAAATTTGTTATAATGTTTCAATTGTTTGTTTATGGTTGGTGGTTATTGCTTCCATTAATAAAGGAAGTGGATCCACATGGATCTGCTTTCTGGCTTTTGCTGTTTGTAAGTAAATTGGTATAGAGAAACAAAACTAGCCCAGCTAGAAGGTCCTAGCTGGTTCTAGAAATGGAATTACTTTTATAGGGATAGCACTATAATTTCAGTAGAAGTTGGTATTTTAAATGACTTGATAAATCATGTACAGTAACTCCTCATTTAATTTCATATGTAATGAAACCAGTTTTACCATAGGTTAATTGATATAAACAAGAGTTAAGCTCTTAGGGCATATTTCTGGTCACAACACCACGAAACTACTAAATAAAGATCAAAACACTTTTAATATTAAGCATTGAAATAAATATAAGCTATGCATATACTTAAGAAAGATTAATAAAGGGCCGGACGCGGTGGCTCATGCTTGTAATCCCAGCCCTTTGGGGGGCCAAGGCAGGTGGATCATGAGATCAGGAGTTCAAGACCAGCCTGACCAACATGGTGAACCCTCGTCTCTACTAAAAATACAAAAATTACCTGGGCGTGGTAGTGCATGCCTGTAATCCCAGCTACTCGTGAGGCTGAGACAGGAGAATCGCTTGAACCCGAGAGGTGGAGTTTGTGGTGAGCCAAGATAACGCCATTGCACTCCAGCCTGAGCAATCAGAACGAAACTTTGTCTCAAGAAAAAAAAAAGATTAATAAAAACAAGTAAGATAGGCCGGTCGAGGTGGCTCACGCCTATAATCCCAGCACTTTGGGAGGCCAAAGCAGGCGGATTACCTGAGGTCAGGAGTTTGCGACCAGCCTGACCAACATGTTGAAACCCTATCTCCACTAAAAATACAAAAACGTAGCTGGGCATGGTGGTGCGCACCTGAAATCCCAGCTATTCGGGAGGCTGAGGTATGAGAATCGCCTGACCCCGGGAGACAGAGGTTGCAGTGAGCTGAGATTGCGCCACTGCACTCCAGCCTGGGCGACAGAGCAAGACTCCATCTCAAAAAACAAACAAAAAAGGGTAATTATTTACCAAATTTTTCCAGTTCAGGTTGCTGGTGGCTGGAGCTTCTCCTGGCAGCTAAGAGTGCCAGACAGGAACCAGCCCTGGGTAGGACAGCATCCCATCACAGGGCGCGTGCGCGCACACACACACTCTCTCTCTCTCTCTCTCTCTCTCTCTCACTCGCCATGTGGACACACTGGTGAATGTAATGTGCACAGCTTTGGGATGTGGGAGGAAATGAGTACCCCAAGAAAACCCACACAGACAGAGGAGAATGGGCAAACTTCACACAGACAGTGATCCTCACCAGGAATTGATTTTTTTCCTCACTAACATTATAGCTAAATGACATTGAATGAAATGACATTGTTCGAGGACCTGCTATGTATCTGTAGAATTATTATTATTATTATTATTTGAGACGGAGTCTCGCTCTGCCACTCAGGCTGGAGTACAGTGGCACGATCTTGGCTCACTGCAACCTCCGCCTCCCGGGTTCAAGCGATTCTCATGCCTCAGCCTCCCGAGTAGCTGGGACTATAGGTGTGTGCCACCACTCCTGGCTAATTTTTTGTATTTTTAGTAGAGATGGAGTTTCACCGTGTTAGCCAGGATGGTCTCAGTCTCCTGACCTTGTTATCTGCCCACCTCGGCCTCCCAAAGTGCTGGGATTGCAGGCATGAGGCACCACGTCCGGCCTGTAGAATTCTTAATGTGATTTTTATCATATATGATATGGAAATAGGCCAAAAGAAAAGTACCACCACCGTTTTTGTTTTTCTTAACATTCTCCTTTGGATATTGAATTTTGCCATTGTGTGTTACTATTGTCCCCTGACAGTTTTATAAAATTCTGTGTAATAGTTAAGCCTGTTTTTGTAAAGATACTGTGACGCATGGGAATAGCAGTATGGCCTTAACTTTTATCACCTTTGTTTTCTATATTTATCTTGTGTGCTCTGCTTGGCTTTGCATTCTGAGAGGGCAGGAATCAAGTCCCCCTCAGAGGTCATTGCTGTTGCTAGGTGAACATTAAATAGATACTCCATAAATGAATGCACTCTTGAGTGAATGGTGGCGGAATTGTCTTTATTCATTCAATTTTATGTATTCTTCGCAAAAGGTGTTTGTAGCAACTTCTTTGCAAAAGGTATTTGTAGCAACTTTTTTTTTTTAATTTTGTTTTTTGAGATAGAGTCTCACTCTATCCTCCCTGCCAGGTTGGAGTGCAGTGACATGATTTCAGCTCACTGCAACCTGTGCCTCCTGAGTTCAGGTGATTCTCCTGCCTCGGCCTCCCAAGTAGCTGGGATTACAGGTGCCCGCCACCACACCCAGCTAATTTTTGTATTTTTAGTAAAGACGGGGTTTCACCGTGTTGGCAGGCTGGTCTCGAACTCCTGACCTCAGATGATCTGCCTGCCTCAGCCTCCCAAAGTGCTGGGATTACAGACGTGAGCCACTGTGCCCGGCCTGTAGCAACTTTTAGAAGGAAGTGAGACTGGTAATTTATCATTGTATTTCTCTTTGGTTGAAAGTATGATGAGAAGACAATGTGTACAGTGAGATGATTCAGAAAACCTTACACAGAAAAATGTTTGTAAGAAAGGATTTGAAGTTGGAAAAGGAGATACTAGTTTTAAAATGGACCGTATGAAATTGGACTTCTAAAAAATATCTATGGTTTATTTTACCATTCACTAAACTCACTTCACATTCTCTTGCCACTCATCTTGCAAGAATGTGCCCCAACTTTTACCTTTGACCACCTGCCAAACCCAGGCTCAACCTAGCGACTCCTACCCCACCCTTCAAAGTGTATTTGTAATGGCATTTTTTCCTTGAAGCTTTTAGTTACTGCTCAATTCCATGTGACCTTTTGCTCTTCTGAATTGTTCACTTTTTAAATATTTTTTGTACTTATCAATCCTTTTATAATTAACATCTAAAAATTTCTAAAATCGCCATCTACTTGTAAAGTCTTTAATAAATACTCACTGAACTGAATTGTTGGTTTTCCCACCACCAAGGATAATCAAAATAATGTGATCATAAAACTTTAGGAAGAGAACATTTAGAAATGCTTTGAGCAGCGGAACCATTTCTTGCATTTAGTATTCAAGGTGACTATTTTAAGGGGACATTAGTCACTTAGAATGATTATTGATCAACCACATTGCATTATATGGCACCTACACATCAACTTCAAGGAACTCAGGCATGTGTGATTGTGTCTTAGAGGCTGTGGTATAAATTGAGTATGTTTTCACCTGAAATAAGTAAAGATTACTTGGGTCAAGAGGGGAGTGAATTCAACACTTGGAGTGATTTGAGCTCTGATTAGATGTGAAATTTGGTTTAGCTGAAAATGGAGAGATGGAGGGGCAGGTCCTCTCATGAGAGAACGAGGGAAAGAGTGAATGGAGTTGGGCATGCAAGGATGTGGGCATAATAGAATGAAAGTATGAAGAAATGAGCAGTGAGAAACTCCTAATTATGCGTGGCATTTATCAAGTGCCTCTCTTCTTAGAAAGCTCAAATTTCTATATTTTTGGTCCACTTGGAGTAGAAAACAAATGACCTTATTTCTTATTCTGCTCTTCTGCTCTTTTGGGGATGTTGGCATTCCAGATGTAAAGTGATTAATGTTAATTATTTATCATTACCAAAAGCCCACATTTCCAGGTTTTATTGAAAGATTTTAGTTTTTGTTTTAATACATAATTCATGAAGACTTCTTTTAATGGAAATAGTGATAATTCATTAGCATAGAGAAATAAAGAGTGGCATGCTAAAACATTTTTGCAGTTCATTTGATCGATTTAAACAGCAGCACTTAGAACAATTTCAGCTTCTTTGAAGACACTCTGCTATATAAAAAACGTTAGAGGCAAGCCAGCTGCAGACTGCTGAAGAAAGAGTAAAGCCTATGTAAAGGAAAAACAACACAAATGCTGCTCAGGGCCACTACCAGGGTTCCATGAGGCTTGCCAAATGTTTAAGGAATTTCATGGCATGTATGGAATGTCTTTTTGTCAGTTAACTGTTCCCAGAACTGGAAGTTCCTTTCTTATACAGCTTTGCTTTTCAGATGGAATTGTGATCCTCTTGGGAAGCTCTCCATTTCACAAGATTCCCATTTTCCTTCCCAGAGAATTTGAGCAAAGCAGAGCCGGCAGGTGGTGCTTGGGGCTCCATGATTGTATAGCCTTTGGTTCTCTTCTTGCCCAATGCTGCCGACCTAATTTATGGCAATAATGGCTCATTTTCGTATTCCCTCATATAGCACATTTTGAAGAGGGAGCTCAGAAACAAAATATCAGCCAGGCTATATTAAATTACAGTTTGCCCTATTGACTTTTGGGATAGTTTAAGATGTTCTTTAACATTCATTCCCACTTAAATAGAAGGGAGAGAGGCTGGTATCTTCAAAAGCCTTGGCTTGATTCCAATTCAGTTATTGTATTCTGTCCACTTCCATTCTTTGAGCTCTGTTGAGCTCTTTGCCGTATTCTCTGAGCTTTAACTGCAAGAGTTTAATGCCAACACTGTATTTGTAGATATTTGCTATTCTGAGTGGTAATCAACTTTACTCTGCACAGCTCCTAGTGGATAGTAGTAAGTATAGAGTAAGAGGGCCAAACTGATGCTTATTTTGTTGATGGTGAAGTGTTATCATAACTTGGGACTTGGGAACATAATTAACATCTTTGCTGATGACTTCTGAAATAATTCTTTGGTTGCCAGTATGAGAATGCTGATGGAGACCAATACTCCTCTCCTCCCTCTCTCTGCTACTTCATGTCAAATAAACATATCTAACTCTGGAGCTCATTCAGACAACACACACATGTCAGTTTTGAAAACTAAGGACCCATGAAAATTTCTGTTTTTCTTTAGTGGCTATAATTTTGATGTCACTCACCATGCTCTAAACTAATGGAGCTTTGAATGGGAGGAGTCACATTCCTCTTGTCATTTCTCTGGAGTGATGAGGATGATGACACCAGAGCTGGCAGGATATTTGACAGTGACCTCTATAAAAGCAGGGCACACCCATTCCTCCCTGGTGATGTCTTTTGGATGTGTAATTAAGAAAACCTTGGGGAAAGGCTGACTTTCTAAATAGTTGTTTTTTTTCCCCCTAATTTTAAACTTTGTCAGAATGCATATTTATACTCCTCATATTGTGTGTGTGTGTGTGTGTATGTATGTGTGTCTGGAAGTGCAACAAAGGGGAGATATCTGATACATGTGATAAATATGTGCATGTTCAGATGTACTATTTCGTTCAGTGCAAAGTTTTTCATAGGCAAATACCAGTGTCTTCTTGACATGCTCTGTGATTAGACTTTAAGCATTCTTTACAACCACAGGGCTTCTTTCTCCTTAATAATTTGGTCTACTTAATGTTTCCCAATTACCTTGTAGTTTTTGCTTTCCAAATCAGTGTTTCACAAAATGATTCATGAAATGCCTACATCAGAATCACCTGTAGTGTTTATTGGTGCTATGGTTTGAATGTGTCCTCCAAAGTTAATGTGTTGGAAACTTAATCCCCCATGCAACAGTATTAAGAGGTGGGACTTTAAAGAGGTGATTAGGCCATGAGGGCTCTACCTTCATGAATGTGTTAATGCCCATTATCAAAGGGCCTGAGGCTGTGAGTTTGCTCTCTTGCTCTTTCTGCTCTTCTGTCATGGGATGACACAGCAAGAAGGCCCTCAACAGATGCCAGCATCTTGAAATTGGACTTCCCAACCTTCAGAACTGTGAGACATCAATTTTTTCTTTATAAATTACCCAGTCATGGTATTCTGGGTGTGTGTGTGTGTGTGTGTGTGTGTGTGTGTGTGTGTGTGTGTGTGTGTGTGTGTGTGTGTGTGTGTGTGTGTGTGTGTGTGTGTGTGTGTGTTTGAGACAGAGTCTTACTCTGTCGCCCAGGCTGGAGTGCAGTGGTGTGATCTTGGCTCACTGCAACCTCCGCCTCCTGGGTTCAAGCGATTCTCCCGCCTCAGCCTCCTGAGTAGCTTGGATTACAGGCGTGTGCCACCATGCTCGGCTAATTGTTTGTATTTTTAGTAGACAGGGTTCACCGTGTTAGTCAGGATGGTCTCGATCTCCTGACCTCGTGATCTGCCCACCTTGGCCTCCCAAAGTACTTGGATTACAGGTGTGAGCCACTGTGCCCAGTTGGTATTCTGTTATAGCAACACAAAATAGACTAAGATAACTAGAAACACAGATGCCTGTTTTTCATCCCAGACCTGAATCAGAACTTACAGTGATGGGGCCCAGGAATCTGCATTATAACAGTGCATGCTGAAGTTTGAGAAATAGCCATACCGTACGATTCTTTTTAAATGGTCTGTCTTCCAGTCCCCCCCTGTCTATTGAACTCCTACTCACGTTCCTTAGGTTAAAGTTTTCACTTTTGTAAACCCTCATAGTACTTCCTCCCCCCACCCCCCAATGCCGCCAGTAAGTTTTCAGTTTTCACCTTCTGCTTTATTTTATAAGAGCTTTGTTCTCAAATTGTTTCAAGTTCCTGGAGGGTGAAAACCATGTCTAATTCACATTTTATACTTCCAGCACCTTTGTGCATAGTAAGAACTCAAGAAATGTTTAGTGAATAATGGTTCAACCCTAGCATCAGACTTTTATTATACCTAGGAAACTTTTGGGTGTTAGAGTTTCTTTTTTTCCCCATTTAGCTATGAGATATGCTTAGCCTATTTGTTATATGGTGTTTAGGCTACTGTCTAAGCATGTTTTCGTGACCTAATTATTCTCACTGACCTTTGCTTATGCACACTTTCTCATTCGTTTGGTAATCCAATATCCTTGATATAGATGCTATTTGGTTTTCCTTTTTAGATAGCTTTATGTGACTTGAGTGGGATTTTATCCAAGTATACTTGTGAGTCTTATCTCCTTTGGTTTGAGAAGAGGAGAAGAAATAGTGATCCATTTTCTGCCTTTTTAAGGAATTTTTTTGTTTTGTTTTGTTCTTGTAATATTTTTATTTGTCCTAGTGTGGTGGTTAATATTAAACATCTCTTGAATATCATTGGCAATTAATGGGCTAACTATGGGCAGATATGTTGGTGAGAAAATGAAAAAAAATGTAGTCATGGATAAATTGAGTAAAGAAACCATCTCAAAACAGAGATGTTGAAGTGTAACGTGATAACATATTTCTTGGTTTTTGATTCTTATATTGCTAATTTATTAAAGAATCAAAATGACAAATTTATGCAGCTTATGACTCATTGTTTTCCTGAATTTAGTTAGTGCAGGCTTACTATAGATCTAGTGGCTGCTGTTTTCACGTAATTACCATCTTACGATCTAGAGTGGTTCTCTATGTAATTTACTTACTGGACTCATGGAGCCTGGCACTGCGTACCTCCCTCTCCACCATAGGCAGGAGCTGTGCCTTATTTGTTATTGTATCCATAGGATTAACTCAGGCTAAGATTTGGCACATAGTAACCAGTAAGTACCTCTTGTTTGAATTACTGTAATTATTATTTTGTTGTTGTTGTTTGTTTGAATTATTTTAAAAGAGGGATTAAGATAAGTTTTCTCTTTAGGGCTGGGTGTAGTAGTCCCACGTACTGTGGACACTGATACATGGGAATTGCTTGAGCCAAGAAGGTCAAGGCTGCAGTGAGCTATGATCACACCATTGCACTCTAGCCTGGGTGACAATGACACCTCATCACTTTAAAAAATAAATAATAAAGGTTTTTTTTTTATAATTAAAGAATTTTTCTCTTTAGGGAATGCTTTAATTTGCCTTTATAGCAAAATGTCCATGGCAATTATTGTCAACACTGGGAATTCTCTGTTTCTTTGATTATTACTTTTGAAAAATTATGTCTATGAGTTTTAGCTTTGGTATATTTATTCTGATTTTCAACATCTGTAGCAGTTCTTAAGAAAATTATAAAATTCTTTCATAACTGTAAATTTTAATTTTTACCTAAGTAAAATGTGTGTGTGCTTATTTTTGTTTTCTAGTTATATGAAAAGGTGATATGTTTATTTTACTTGTACCAGGAGTCATTTATGGTGACTAGGATTCAGATAGGATGATTTGTTTATTTTGGCTCAAGTGTTGACAAGCTGGTTGCGTGCCACATTAGCATTTGTGCACTGCTAAGCCTCCCAGATGATGGCAGGTGCACACTGGGAACAAGGCTGGTGGACTCCTTGGCCCTTGGAACAGAAGGGCATACGTAAGTTCATGTGGATTCATTTTAGAAGTCATATAGGGACGACAGGAAAAGCACCACACCAAGAAACTGAGAAGACGTTGGAGTTCAGTTACAGGCCAATAGAGTTTGGGGGTGTGGACAACAGTGTGAAAGCCAAAAGGAGTTGAGTCACGCCTTCTGAAGGGTGGGTGTTCCCAGCAATTCTGAAGCAGGCACAGTGAGTCAAATGTTTCTCATGCCAGTGCCACCACAGAAAAGTCCAAAAGGAACATGGGGCAAAAGGTGTTCCTTCCTTTCCTCATCCAGGAGAGACAGCCTCTCTCATGCCTTTTAGAAATTATTTGGCTTCCTTATGTAACTATTATGGCACATGCAGGTTTCCCTGTATCATAGTTGGATTGGGGCAAGAATATTAACACATGGCTGTAGGACAAACTTACCAAGCCAAAGAAGCACCACACGAAAGGAATCAGAATTTGAAGAGTTCATGGAAAAGGAAGTTGCTTACTGGGGGTCTGTGTCTCTGATTCATTCACTTAACTTTTTTTTTTTTTTTTTTTTTTGAGATGGTGTCTTGCACTGTCACCCAGGCTGGAGTGCAGTGGCGCGATCTCAGCTCACTGCAAGCTCTGCCTCCCAGGTTCACGCCATTCTCCTGCCTCAGCCTCCCGAGTAGCTGGGACTACAGGCGCCCGCCACCACGCCCAGCTAATTTTTTTTTGTATTTTTAGTAGAGACAGGGTTTCACCGTGGTCTCGATCTCCCGACCTCGTGATCCACCTGCCTTGGCTTCCTAAAGTGCTGGGATTACAGGCGTGAGCCACCGCGCCCGGCCATTCACTTAACTATTGTTTCTAAAGAGCAAGTATATTCAATACACATTTTTAAAAGTACTTTGATACACTTCCCAAGATTATTTCTTCTAAAGATCAAAAAGAAAAGTTACTCTGTCAAACTTTTTTAATGGTCTCAAAACCACAAGATGTGCTCTTAAGAACAACAACGTGTGCTTGGTTTTATAAATTCTTTTGGAAAAAAGTAAAGAGAAGCAAAGTTTAAGTGTAACTCGTTTTTACCCAAGCTTTTCTATTTTATTGGAAAAGCATTAAGCTTTCTCTTTTTGTTCTCCCTTCCCCTAGTATATAAAATTTATTTAAATTGAATGGATAAGGTTGATGTTATCTATTTATGTATTTATTTATTTTTGAGAGAGCAAGACCACATCTCAAAAAAATAAATAAAAAAAGAAACAATGACTTATTTAATAAATGTTGGTAACATAGCTAGCTACCAGAAAGAAAATAGTTGGCCGTCCAGCTAACATTTCTTGTAAAACATGTCAGGTGGAATTAGGATCCAAATGTAAAAAATAAAATATATATACATGTTAGAAGGAAATGTTAAGAGAACATCTGTACCACTTTGGGTGGAGTGAGAGGACCTTCTTGAGCAAAATTAAAAACAGAGATCCCATAAAGGAAGAGATTGCCAAATATGAGCAAATAAAAATTAAATATTAGTGTGTGGCAAAAGTCACCATGAACAGAGTGGGAAACACCAGACAGCAGGCTGGGAGGGCGTGTTTGTAGCATTTGACAGTACACGGCAGGTGGTATTTAGGGAATGCCTGCAAACTAAGTGGCAGGTGAATAGTCCATTAGAAAAATGGGCAAAGGAATGAATGTGTATCTCAAAGAAGATTTGCAATTACCATTTTCTTCTTTGCAAAAAACAGCTCAACTTTACTGCAAAATAAAAATTGAAATGACCTATGTAATTTTTGCCCATTAGATTGGCAACAGTTGAAAAGATACTAACATTAAATGCTAGGATGGGGAAAGGGACCCTCTCTTACATGGCTGAATGGGAGTATGAATTTCTGTAACTTTTTTTTGTAGTTTCATAGTACATATTTAAACTGTACATACTCTTGGGGCCATCAGCTATACTTTTAAAAGTATAGGTTCACAGTCCCTTATTAAAACTCTTGAGGACAATTGTGTTTTCAGATTAAATGGAGATAACATGGTGCATATACTGTACATCATGTAACACCTCCAGCAGGGTTTGAGAGAGCACCCCATAAGTAGACACATTCATATTTCTAGAGAGATCAAATGAATATTCACATCAGTTCAGATCAGCTTTTGCCACCATGTGAGTCAATTAAAAATCTTTGAATTTTCAGAGTCTGTTGGATTTCAGAATTAAGGATAAGGCCTATTAGGCACGTGTAAGTACTGTAAAGTAAAATCATTAATGCACAACCAGATACATGAGTGGATGTTTCTTGCAGAATTGTAACAGCAGAAAAACTGAGAGTACTCCTAATGTCAATCAGTGGAGGAATGGAATACATTATGGTACATTTGTAGTCTGTGTATTATGCAGCTGTCAAAAAGATTGAGTTAGGTTTTTATGTACTCACTCAGTAAGATGATTTGTTTGTATTGGGTGAGTAAACAATTTGTAGAAAAAATATATGTGGTATAATCTGATTCAAAAAAATGTAGAGGGGGCTATCTCTTATTTATGCAGCTGTAAGGAGGAAAAGCTTTGGAAGGATATAAACCAAACTATTGACACTGCTTATCTCAGGAGGGTAGGATTTGAAATGAAGTGGAGAGACTGTTAACTTTTTCTTTGTGTGCTTCTATAGTTTGACTCACTTTGTTAAAATGAGCATTATTGTTTTGGTAATCAAATAAAATCTTTCTCTTAAAAGAAAATACAGTGAGTCTTACAGAGCACCTACAGCCTGGCAACTGCCCACTAAGGCAGAGCCACTCAAAGCCATTAGGGATCCTGCTTTTCACAATTGATGCAAAGTAGGGGGCAGGCCCAGAGCAATGCTTACAAGTCCAGCCGTTGAACAGCTCCTTCATTACTTAATACCGAAGCCTAATAATTTCCAAAGTGAGCTAGCATGTGCCCCACAGAGGAAAAAACAAGTTAAACACGGGCTGTTACTGTGAAACGGAAATTTATTTACCTAGGGAGTCTTTTTAATTGACCCACTTGTGGTGAATAATATTGATTTCTCTCTATTAGAATCATTGACTAAAACAAGTGTGGTTTTCTCTTCCTGGGTGTTACTTGTGACACCCATTTTGAGCACATTTAGAATAGGTTTAAAAGTACAACTGCTTCCATCATACTGTTATTTTAGTCAAGTTTTCAAGTGTATATGTCCCTAGTTCCTGGAAGAAAAATTACTCAAGACTTAGATATATGTAAAGCTAATTAATATTATGTCTCCAAATAGTCATCATGCTGTTTATTTGGTTTTATTTCCTAAATATGTACAAGCATATATAGCCATTCCCTGTAACTCACATGCAAAAATAGCTTTGTACATACATTTTTGAATATAGATTGAATAAATGTTAAGAAAATGAAAAAGATTAAGCACATCTTATGACAAAACAAGCCCAGAAGGAGGAAGTATGTGAGGATTGGTAACATTTGTGTAAATTTGTTTCTTTCTTTCAACTTTGATACTGTAAAACATTGGCTTTTTTTTTTCTTTCCTGCTCTTGGATAAAAATGGCTCCACTTCATTTTCTAATGAGCATTGACTCCCAACTAGTTTTTTAGAGGCCAGAATCAAATAAGCTTGTTGAACCATGGTTTACTTGTTTTAAAAACCTTTATATTGACTGGGCGTGGTGGCTCATGCCTGTAATCCCAGCACTTTGGGAGGCTGAGGTGGGTGGATCACAAGGTCAGAAGTTCGAGACCAGCCTGGCCAATATGGTGAAACCCTGTCTCTACTAAAAATACAAAAATTAGCCAGGTGTGTAGTGGCAGGCGCCTGTAGTCCCAGCTGCTCGGGAGGCTGAGGCAGAAGAATCGCTTGAACCTGGGAGGCGGAGGTTGCAGTGAGCTGAGATAGCACCACTGCACTCCAGCATGGGTGACAGAGTAAGACTCCATCTCAAAAACAAAACAAAACAAAAACTTTATATTTACCTAATAAAGGTATGGAAGTTGGATGCATGAATTTAGTGCATTTAAACTTTTCTGATTAATTTAAGAAACTAAACACTCTTCCCTTTTATAGAGTTAAATAATTTGCTTAAGGGAGTAGCTTGGAAGATTACACCTCAAAATTTAGTACAATCTTGGAAGATTACACCTCCAAATTAGGCAACATGGTCTACTGTTGTCTAGATTAAAAGGGAAACTAAGAAAATACAGGGACGGAACTGATTGCTCTATTCTCTTGATAGCAGTTTGAAGGTGTGTGCTGTTCTGGCTCTGCCATTGATTAGTCATGGCTGTGAAGCTGGAGAAAGGAAGGAAAAGGTAGGAACACTAGTAGATCACATCCCTAGATAGTTTAGCACATTTTATGTCTAAATGTACAATGTCATTATTACCGTACTTTCATTTTATAATGTAAATATGTTAGGAGGTGCAAATTAAAGCAGTGTTAGTAATTTAATAGTGATAGTATCAGCTTAATTCTACCATCCCTTCCCTGTCCCCACTTTGACCTTCTGTCACTTGAGGGCCCCACCCTGGGCAAACAGTCATGCACATTGTTTGTTTAATTTATTTATTTTAGAGACAGGGTCTTGCTCTATGGCCCAGGCTGGAGCACAGTGGCACCATCAGAGCTCATTATTGCCTCAAGCTCCTGGGCTCAAGTGATCCAACCGAGTAGCTAGGACTACAGGTGCACACCACCACACCCAGCTAATTTAATTTTTTTTTTTAGTAGAGATGGGATCTTGCTATGTTGCCCACTCTGGTCTCGAGCTCCTGGCCTCAAGTGGTCCTCCTGCCTCAGCTTCGCAAAGTGCTGGGGTTACAGGTGTTAGTCATGGCACCAGCCTTTGCACTTTGTTATAGGGCACTTAGGATACCTAGTTTGAAAGAGACTTCAGGTTTGTTTGCAAACATACTACAATTATAGTTTTCTGTCTCTGTAGATTATCAAGCATATTTAGTTGATTGTGCTTTTCTGTGACACTTGGTATCAGTAACTAAAAGTGTGCCTTTGGAATAAGTCAGACCTGAGTGATGCTCATTGCTGTTTGCTAAATATAATACTGTGACTGAAATAACTTCATTTTAATAATTAAGATTACTCTTGATTGTGTGCTGCATAAATGTTAGCTTCCTTTCTGTAGTGTGAACTCTGTATTGTAGAACAAACAAACATGAGTTATATTTCTTTCTTTAAAACATTCTGCTTGTCCTGGAAAATGAAGTCAATCTTTTCAGGTTGTTGAGTAGTTTGGGAGCACTGAGCTGTGCTTGAATTGGTTTGAAAGTAAATATAGTGTTTAGAATATTCACTGTCCTCCATTACTCATACTGCTACTCTTGGTAGGGGAAAATGAGAATGAAAAGATAGTGCTTTCCTGAGGCCATTCTTTAACCTGTGGCTTAGAATTATGAGTGATAGATATTTATTTATATTAAACTCTTTAATAAGGTTTAATAAAAGAGGAGGAGGAGAGATGAAAAGTAGTAATGATGTCGAAAGGCAGTAGATTCATAATTGCATGCAGTAGTCATACAGTTTCTCTGGGCCTGTTTTTTTTTTTTTTTTTTGTCTATGAGCTTGGAAAATTAAAGAAGATGACGTCAAAGGCCCCTTCTATTCTCATTTTTCGGTAGCACATGAGAAAAAAGAAAGATATATCCACTGCTTTAGTCTGTTTGGGCTGCTATATCAATTTACCTTAAAATGGATAGTTTATAAACAACAGAAATTTATTTCAGTTCTAGAGGCTGTGAAGTCCAGGATCAAGGCACCAGCAGGTTTGGTGTCTGGTGAGGACTCATATTCTGTGCTTCAAGGGTGCAGCTTTCTCCTTTCGTCCTCATGTGGCTGAAGGGGCAAGGCAGCTCCCTTCAATTTATTTTACAGGGGCACTAATCCCAATTGTAAGGACAGACCCTCATGACCCAATTACCTCCTAAAGACCCTACCTCTTATCACATTGGGGATTAAGTTTCAACATGGGAATTTTGTTTTTTTGTTTTTATTTTTATTTTCTTTTTTCTTTTTTTAGATAGAGTCTCACTGTATTGCCTAGGCTGGAGTGCTGTGGCATAGTCACAGCTCACTGCAGCCTCAACCTTCTAGGTTCAAGCCGTCCTTCCACCTCAGCTTCCCAAGTAGCTGGGACCACAGGCACATACCATCCTGCCTGGCTAATTTTATTTTACTTTTTGTAGCGATGGGATCTCCCCATGTTGCCCAGGCTAGTCTTGGACTCCTGGGCTCAAACAGTCCTCCTCCTTTTGTTTGCCTCCCCAAATGCTGGGATGACCGGCATGATGTTTTTTAAAAGCCACAGGTTTCTTGTCATTTTAAAGCATCAAGTAGAATTGTCCCTGGCTATGATTATCATCTGACAACTGTAGTTAGTACAATCAGCATTAAAATATTTTTTAGTAATCTTAAAATCTGTGATGCTCTGATTCTCTTCCACTTATCTACGTTGAACAGCTATGAAGAAATATCTGTAGCCTCATTGAATGCAACGGTAGCACTGAAATATTAGTTTAAAATAGAATTATTTAAAATATTTCACAAAATGTGTGTGTGTGTGTGTGTGTATTTTTTTTTCTTTCTAAAACCAGTCAATTTTATCTTGGAATCTGGGTCTGTGTGCATTTCATTATTTATCTGGCTTACCTGGCCAAGCGTGGTCACTCACACCTGTAATCCCAGTACTTTGGGAGGCTGAGGCAGGTAGACTGCTTGAGCTCAGACCCTTGAGGCTAGCCTGGGCAACATGGAGAAATCCTGTCTTTACCAAAAATACAAAAATTAGCTGGACGTGGTGGTGCACACCTGTGTTCCCAGCTACTTGCGAGGCTGAGGTGGGATTGCTGGATCCTGGGAAGTCAAGACTGCAGTGAGCCGCTATGAACCACTGCACTCCAACCTAGCTGACACAGTGGACCCTGTCTCAAAATAATGAATGAATTAATTAATAAAAATATCTGGGCCGGGCGCGGTGGCTCACGCTTGTAATCCCAGCACTTTGGGAGGCCGAGGCGGGTGGATCACGAGGTCAGGAGATCAAGACCACGGTGAAACCCCGTCTCTACTAAAAATACAAAAAATTAGCCGGGCGTGGTGGCGGGCGCCTGTAGTCCCAGCTACTCGGAGAGGCTGAGGCAGGAGAATGGCGTGAACCCGGGAGGCGGAGCTTGCAGTGAGCCGAGATTGCGCCACTGCACTCCAGCCTGGGCGACAGAGTGAGACTCTGTCTCAAAAAAAAAAAAAAAAAAAAATATCTGGCTTACCTATTATGGCAAAGCTGAAAGTCTTATATTTTGTTAGAGACAGAGATTTCTAGACTTTTCCTCCATACCAGGGTGCTGTCACCTGGATGTCTCCTTTGCATTCTTTTTAAATGAAGGTAAAGTGAAGAAAGGTCATCCATTCACCCTTTTGATCTCTTGTCTCTCATAACTTAAACATTGCTTCCAAGTATGTGTTTCACTCATTCCAAATACTCGAGGAAAGTGAATTCTCTGTGGACCTCCCCTCTATCTTTCTCTGAAACGGTATTTGGATCTGCAAATGTCCTATAATCTGACTGCTTTCCACATCTAGAAAGGAAAAGTGGAACTCTAGGAAGGCTAAGGGTTAGTTACCACAACAAATGTGTTTTAATGTTGGTTGATACGTTCTGATCAAGAACTTAAATTCTCAGAAACAATCCATGCTTTATTTGATAAGTCTCTGCTGAATACCATGTCCTTCTCTGGGAAGAGTTTGGGGGATTGGCTGCACAGGGAGGAATGCAAAGGGGGTGGGGAATGTAGTGAGAAGGAGCAAGACTTTGAGGATACTTTTAAGTCAGAATCAGCTCTTAAAATTTATAGGACTAGGGTACGAGTATAAATGGAGAGCCACATACCAGATATCTGAATATGTAAGTTATAACCAAGCTAAGAAACTGTTAAGTAAGATATGTTATCTCCCTCTACCTTGTCAAATATAAAATAATGTCCTGGAAGCACAGATTCCAATATAGAATCCTCAGACTCACTGGGATTCTGCACTGAATATGATAACATGGGCAGAGCTGGGCCAGGGACCCCACCTCTTCTCTTTCCCCCTCCAGCTCCGTTCCTCACCATACCAGGGGTGTGGACACTGCAGCCCATATGTCCAAGCTCTGCCCATGCTAGGGCACATGGGTGCACACACTGGTGGGTAGGAGGATGAACCCAGGGAAGAACCGACACAAGCTCTGGAGGCAAGGTTGGTGTGCAGGGTAAGGAATTCCAGTCTCCTGCTTACTCTTAGTATGGAGAAGGCACTTCTCCAATGGCAGTATAATAGGAGCTGCATGTAATTTCAATAATATATTCTTATTTAAGCCAATATATCAGTTGTTATCAGTTCTAAAAAGTTAATGAGATAGTTTACATTCTTCTTTTTTGTACTCAGTCTTTGAAATCTACCCTATATTTTGTATTTCAAGAACATTTTCGTTAGGACTAGTCCCATTTCAGGTGCTCAGTGCTACCTGGCACTTGTGGTATTATACTGGACCTCGCAGCTGTAGGGAAAGGGTGCCCCCGACTCCTTGTTCTGTAGGGGCACTTGGCGCCTAGTGCTGAGGGCAGTTCTCTTTACATAAAGCTAGTAGTGTTTTCTCATTTAGCTGATGCAGAGAATGGTTGTATCTCTTTCTCTTTATAATTAGAGGTGGGGGTCATTACCACTTTCACAATGTTCGTATATACATAAAATGAATGGGAGATACTTGTTAAGAGGTTTTTTTTTCTTTTCCATATATTTTATTTATTTATTTTGTTTTGAGACGGAGTCTTGCTTTTTCACCCAGGCTGGAGTGCAGTGGCATGATCTCAGCTCACTGCAACCTCTGCCTCCCTGGTTCAAGTGATTCTCCTGCCTCAGCCTGCCGAGTAGGTGGACTACAGGCACCCGCCACCACACTCGGCTAATTTTTATATTTTTAGTGGAGATGGGGTCTCACCATTTTGGCCAGGCTGGTCTCGAAGTGTTGACCTCAGGTGATCCACCCTCCTCAGCCTCCCAAAGTGCTGGGATTACAGGCGTGAGCCACTCTTCTGAGCCTTCTTTTCCATTTAAAACTTGTTAACTGCATTTTCCTCATTCAGCATGTTGCTGCTTTCCTTTATCCTCAGGAGTGATATCATCCTAGTAAATTTGTTTGCACAAATGAATTAAACACCCCCCCGCCACATTATTGACCTATACTTTTCCAAAAGCCAATGCTTTCATTTCTCATCTTGAGTAATTACTAGCTCTGCAATCTTTCTGTTCCCCAGTTTTGAAAAGTTCGCATGCTCTATTATGTTGGATAATGTCTAGTGGATTTTTTTTCTTCCTAGAGGAACTTTTTTTTAAGTTAATTTAATTGGATGCAAATTTTAAAACTGGCCGATTCTCTCAAATGAGGAAAAATATCTAGAAAGTGGAATGCTATTTTTGTTTGGACTAGAGCAGCAGTTTCATCTGTGATGCCTAAGATAAACATTTTATATCAGATAGAGTTGCCAGATTTAGGTTAGCGGGTAGGGGAGGAAGCACCAGTTAAATTTGAATTTCATATAAACATTGAATAACTTTTTGCAGTGTAAGTGTGCCCCATGATGCAAATTTTGGGACATACTATTAAAAATATTTATTGTTTATCTGAAATTTAAATTTAACTGGATGTACTGTGTTTTATATGGCAATCTTATTTCAGGACTCCTTTGCTCTCTAAAATATTGAGGACCTTAAGCAACATTTATTTATGTCAATTACATATATCGATATTTGCTGAATTATAAATTTAAACTAAGAAATATAGGCTGGGTGCAGTGGCTCACGCCTGTAATCCCAGCAGTTTGGGAGGCCAAGGTGGGTGGATCACCTGAGGTCAGGAGTTCGAGACCAGCCTGGCCAACATAGTGAAACCCTGTTCTCTACTAAAAATACAAAAATTAGCCAAACGTGGTTCTGGGCACCTGTAATCCCAGCTATTTGGGAGGCTGAGGCAGGAGAATTGCAACCCAGGAGGTGGAGGTTGCAGTGAGCCGAGATCGCGCCACTGCACTCCAGCCTAGATGACAGAGCTAGACTCCGTCTCAAAAAAAGAAAAGAAATATTTTAGGGTAGGCACGATGACTCATGCCTTTAGTTCTAACACTTTGGGAGGCCAAGACGGGCAGATCGCTTGAGCCCAGGAGTTCAGGACCAGCCTGGGCAAAATGGCAAAACTTCGTCTCTACAAAAAAAAAAAAAAAAAAAAAATTAGCTGGGTTTGGTGGTGCGTGCATGTAGTCCCAGCTACTCAGGAGGCTGAGGTGGGAGGATCACCTGAGCCCAGGAGGTTGAGGCTGCAGTGACCCATGATCCCACCACTGCATTCCAACCTTGTCGATAGAGACCCTTTCTCAAAAAAAAAAAAAAAATAAATAAATAAATATTTTAATGTATATTAATTCATTTAGACAGTAGTAAACCATATTAACATAAATGACTTTTAGTAACTTTTTAAATGCAAAAACAGTTTTTCAAAACAAAAATGGTAAGAAGAGTGTCATTGTTTTCTTTTCATTTTCTTTTCTTTTTTTTTTTTTTTTACGGTGTTTTGCTCCTGTCACCCAGGCTGGAATGCAATGGCAGTATCTTGGCTCACTGTGACCTCTGCCTCCCAGGTTCAAGCAATTCTCCTGCCTCAGCCTCCTGAGTAGCTGGGACTATAGGCGCGCACCACCACGCCCAGCTAATTTTTGTATTTTTAGTAGAGACAGGGTTTCACCATGCTGGCCAGGCTGGTCTCAAACTCCTGACCTCAAGTGATCCACCTGCCTCAGCCTCCCAAAGTGCTGGGATTACAGGTGTGAGCCACCACGCCCAGCCAGAGTGTCATTGTTTTCTATTTTGGCGAATCTTTTAATATCTGGCTGGATTCTCATATCTCTTTCTGTATTCCATCAGGTGTGCTATTACAAAAGCAGGTACTGTCTGGAACTCTCCACTGAAATATGAGAGTGACAGTTAGGTATGCAGAAGAAAGTGGCACAAAGCAAGTAACATCTTAGTATTGTTATAAAAATAGTTTGACCAGCCAGGCGCGGTGGCTCACGCCTGTAATCCCAGCACTTTGGGAGGCTGAGGTGGGCGGATCACGAGGTCAGGAGATGGAGACCATCCTGGCCAACATGGTGAAACCCCGTCTCTACTAAAAATACAAAAAATTAGCCAGGCATGGTGGTGGGTGCCTGTAGTCCCACCTACTCGGGAGGCTGAGGCAGGAGAACGGCGTGAACCCAGGAGGCGGAGCTTGCAGTGAGCCGAGATCGCACCACTGCACTCCAGCCTGGGCGACAGAACGAGACCCTGTCTCAAAAAAAAAAAGTTTGACCATGTGGATCTTCTGAAAGGGTCTCAGGTACCTCTTCTGGGGTCCCCCAAGCATGCTTTTAGAATCACTGGACTAGGAATAAGAGACTGTAATTCTAGCTTGTGTTTTGCAGTGATTATAAATAATCAGAATGGAGGATAGGCTTTTTTTTTTTTTTTTTTTTTGAGACAGAGTCTCGCTCTATCGCCCAGGCTGGAGTGCAGAGGCGTGATCTCGGCTCACCACAACCTCTGTCTCCCAGGTTCGAGCAATTCTTCTGCCTCAGCCTCCAGCATAGCTCGGACTACAGGTGCCCGCCAACATGGCTGGCTAATTTTTTTTTGTATTTTTAGTAGAGACGAAGTTTCATCATGTTGGCCAGGCTGGTCTTGAACTCCTGATCTCAGGTCATCCGCCCACCTCAGCCTCCCAAAGTGCCGGGATTACAGGCATGAGCCACTGCACCTGGCTGAGGATAAGCATTCTTTAAGAAGACCTAATGGCGCTAATATAAAACAGTTTAAAAACGATTATTCAGATTTAGGAATAATTCTTTCCTAAGTGATTTTTTTTTTAATTTAAAATACAATTAGGTCTATTATACTCAGCCATCCAAGTAAACAGGTATTATTTAAAAATCAAGGTAACACTCAACCTGTCAAATAGGTACATGCTCAGCTTTCCATTTAGAATCAACTTTTATTTAACTATTGAGAATACAGCTTAACATATACTGATTGGGTTGAATTGTGTTTATTTTTAGAGTGTGTGTGTCTCTTCTAGGCAGAGTGCATATTGTCTAGTATTAGATGTGGGCGGTTTTTAAAGGAGTTAGCATAACGCAGTCACTGATCTGATTCTTATCTCGTTTAGAGATGGTGTAGAGGTCGTTGATAGGCCAAATGTAAGAGTGCACAGAGAAGTAGAAAATTAAAGATAGCTTCTTTAATTGCTTAAGTTGCTTGGGCAACTGTGAAAATGAAAGGGCTATTAACAAAAATAGAGGACAAAGAAGTGCCAGTTTGGAATAAAGATGGTAAGTTCAGTTTGGGGCTGGAAATGTGGGGTAGCTCAGGAGAGGAGCCAGCATGTGATAGGACTGAGATAATTGTTCACGTAGGAGTCAAAACATTTCCAAGGAAAACAGTGTAGAGACAGCATGAAACTGATTTAAAAAACCTATCTATGAAGATTACTTCAATTTGGGTTGGGGAAGAAAAGATGAAGAAAAGGAAGGTAATATGGGAGAAGAAGGCTTAAGAGAGCTAAGAAGAAGGGTGTGCGGCCAGCAGCATCAATCAAGTACTGAGAGCGACGAATGATAATTGGTTCTTTTTTGAGACAGAGTCTCACTCTGTTTCCCAGGCTACATTCCAGGAGTGCAATCTCAGCTCACTGCAGCCTCCACCTCCCAGGTTCAAGTGATTCTTGTGCCTCAGCCTTCCGAGTAGCTGGGATTACAGGCGTGCACCACCATGCCTGGCTAATTTTTTGTGTTTTTGGTAGAGACGGGGTTTCACTATGTTGGCCAGGCTGGTCCCGAACTTCTGGCCTCAAGTGATCCACTCATCTCGGCTTCCAAGTGCTAGGATTACAGGCCTGAGCCACCAGGCCCAGCTGATAATTGGTTCTTAAATTTGGAACTGCAAAGTCCTGGTTACCTTAGAGAGAGTATTGTTTTGATAAGTTTTTATTATTTCAGTTTTGGGTTTGAGAAACATGAAACAGAAGTTTTTGACTTGTCTGGAACAGCACCGACTCCAGAAGGGCTAACGCCAGCTCTGCCTGGTCCCTTTCCTCCTTCACTGGGGCCATTTACACTGTGTTAATTAAGCTAATTGAGATACTGCTGAAAAACTTACTCCAGCAGAATTCACTTCCTGAAATATTCAACCTTATTTTAGAGGGAAAAGTTTGTTTTTAGATAGAATGTTTACATTTTAGGTAAAACACTGGCCTTAGAGTCAGCAGATGTGCATTCCAGTGCTGCTGCTCCTTAACCTCTCTGGGGCCCCCATTTCCTCTTCAGTTGAATTTGGGAGTTGGGCTAGATTATCTCTTAGGCTATGCTAAAATTATGATGTTAATGACATTTGTCTCTTTTTTCCCTTTTGTTTTGCTTTACTGTAATAGGTTCACCAAGTTGAAGAGTCTTAACCTTTCCAATAATCATTTAGGGGACTTCCCACTAGCAGTCTGCAGTATTCCAACCCTGGCAGAGCTGAACGTGTCCTGCAATGCCCTGCGATCAGTCCCGGCAGCCGTTGGAGTGATGCACAAGTGTGTACTTCAAACCCCACTGGCGGGTATATCCGGAAGCCCCAGGGAAGCTGCACTGGGGGTGTGGCACATGAGATTAGTTAACTTGTTATGTTGGTCATGTAAGTCTTGGCCCCAAATCAAGAGATCAGGGACTGTGTAGTCCGTATGGAGTTCATGTGTTGGATTTGTACTCCTTACGGTCTTGTAAAAAAAAAATTAAATATTCTTGTTTAGAACTGAAGATCCCTACAGATGAGTATGTCTAAACATAGAATGTGGGTTATGTTCTCATTTTTCTGAGTTATATTGAATTCTAAGACTTAGAAATTAATTTTAAGAAATAACAAGGAAAGCCCAAAGGATATCTGAATCAATTCATATCACAGTTAGCTCACGTTGCTCCCATTTAAGCCTATTCAAATTGGGAAAACTAGTCATAATTTTTGTTTTCAATAAAAGATTAGGATGCTTATCTCAGATTATTTCTCTTTGGTCCATTATTGCCTCAGGCCCTGCCCTTAGGCATTTTGCGAAGAGTAATACATTTTCTGGTAACACGATCTACACTTATGGAACTTGTATGTTGATAATAAAGATGTAAAATTTATACATTCTCTTTGTAATTCTTATGTTTTCTCTAATAGCTTACAGACATTTTTGTTGGATGGAAACTTTCTCCAATCCCTTCCTGCTGAGTTGGAGAACATGAAGCAGCTTAGTTATCTGGGTCTTTCTTTCAATGAATTTACTGACATTCCTGAAGTATTGGAGAAATTGACTGCTGTGGATAAACTTTGTATGTCCGGAAACTGTATGGAGACCCTTAGGCTACAGGCTTTAAGAAAAATGCCTCACATTAAACATGTGGATCTAAGGTAACCATTTTTGAGAAATAGATCTCATTTGAGTGGTTGGCGTATATTGCAGGGGTGGGAAGTAGGTTATTACCCAAGGCAAACAGGCTGGGTAGTTGAATGTGGGCCTGTTTTTCTATTTCTGACTAGAGGGAAGAATTATGATTAGTAGTAGGGTTTGCTATTACTGGAAACTTTCTCACTGATGCATGTCTTGAAGGTCTTTGTTTTGCAAATTGGAACCCAGTTGAGTGAGAGAGCTGTTTTTTTGTTTTGTTTTTTGTTGTTGTTGGTTTTTGTTTTTTTGTTGTTCTTGTTTTTTTTGTTTTGTTTTTTTTTTTTTTTTTTTGAGTCGAAGTCTCACTCTGTTGCCCAGGCTAGAGTGTGGTGGCCTGATCTCGGCTTACTGCAAGCTCTGCCTCGCAGGTTCACGCCATTCTCCTGCCTCAACCTCCCAAGTAGCTGGGACTACAGGCACCCACCGCCATGCCTGGCTAATTTTTTTTGTATTTTTAGTAGAGATGGGGTTTCACCATGTTAGCCAGGATGGTCTCGATCTCCTGACCTCGTGATCCGCCCACCTCAGCCTTCCAAAGTGCTGGGATTACAGGCATGAGCCACCGTGCCCGTCCTGTTTTTTGTTTGTTTGTTTGTTTGTTTTTAAAGAGATAGGGCCTTGCTCTCTTGCCTGGCCTGGAGTGTAATGATGTGCTCAGAGCTCACTGCAGCCTCAAACTCCTGGGCTCAGGTGATCTTCCTGCCTCAGCCTCCCAAGTACTCAGGCATATTCAGTTTCGTCAGTGTAGAGGAGCATCACCTTTTGCTTCCCTTTCTTCTCCATTCATATGGTTAAGCCTAGGAAACCTATACATTCCCATCCCGTAAAGAATTGCTTGGCTTCACCTTTCCTCGGAATAAAGGAATCAGACCTGTCTCTCCTAGGGAAGTATTAGCAATTTGCAGATATAAAATTCTGAATTTGGAGGTAAAAGTGGTTATAATTTATCTGATTTTTGAGAATTTCTTGGAATGTGACAAGATAAGGAACTCTAAACACTTTGTTAACTTGCTTTCTAAATTGTTAACATTATTTGCCTCTGAGTTCCTTGTATTTAGAAAACCCTCATATTCCAGAATTTAAGCCCTATTTTATTCATCCACCAGTGGTAGAACTTCATTAGAGCCAAGGACAATGGCTTGCGCTGACCTCAGGTAACAAGAATGAGATGATTTCTGAGTTACCTGGTACATGTAGGGAGACATCATTTTTCTTGATCTGAATTAGCTTACACATAAGATCAATCTAAAATGTCTAGAAGTAATAAATCTTAGTGAGAGCTTTATAAATTCTTCAGATTCATAGTTCTAACTTGAGTTTTTAGATGACATCACCTGCAGGATATTTAAATACCAGAATAGACATTAGACACTCTGTAAATGTTGCGTGACCATGAGTAACTGCTTCCTTCCTGGCCCCTGAGCTGAGGAGGGAAAAATCAGATCAGGTTTGTTCTAATTCTGCCTTAATACTTTATTTGTTGTTTATTGTTTTTATTTTTGCTTCTGTTTTCAGAGATAGAGTATCTCTTTGTCGCCCAGGCTGGAGTGCAGTGGCATGATCTCAGCTCACTGCAACCTCCACCTCCCGGGTTCAAGAGATTCTCCTCCCTCAACCTCCTGAGTAGCTGGGATTACAGGTGCCTGCCACCACACCTGGCTAGTTTTTGTATTTTTAGTAAAGACAGGGTTTCACCATGTTGGCCAGACTGGTCTTGAACTCCTGACCTCAAGTGATCCACCTGCCTCGACCTCTCAAAGTGCCGGGATTACAGACATGAGCCACCACACCCAGCCTAATTCTGCCTTAATACTTAAAATCAAAGCTAGTGGAGTAATTTAAGGAGAGTCTTGCTTAGTTTCTCTAAGTAAAGGGCTACTTTTATTCAGTTTTTTTCCCTTTAAATGGAAGTGGTACATCAGATTGATTATTTTTTTCTTTGCATTGATGTTCTTTGAGTTTGATATTATTTCTTCTGTGGCGTCATTAATAATTCCTCCTCCCCTCTCCTCTTTCTCCTCTTTGTACAAAGTGTGGCTGTTACTTCTTGGTCACTTCTCTTTCTATCCGTGTTTTCTGCCTTGGTGGTTGCATATACTCTCAGGCTTCATTTTCACCTTTCATCTTGATGTTAATCATTCCCCAGTCTTTCCCTATTCCTTCTTTGACTTCTTGAGACCAGTTCCACTTAAGCTGCCAGCTGGGTAACTTCTTGGTTTTCCCTATTGACACATTTAACCAAATACACGTAAAACAGAGTTCATTGTCTTTCTTACTCAACCAGTTCTTTCTCATGGATTTCTTTTTTTGCTGATAGCAACACCATCTCATTGGTTTTCCAGACACACAACTCTTGGCTGATTCTGTCAGCTCTTCTTTTACATGAGTTTCTCTCTTTCATCCCTTCCTTTTCTTCTCACTGTGACTGCTGTCTTCTAGCTGAGCCATTTGCTTCCATTGTGCAGCCTCCCAAGCAAGCACAATTTTGCTCAGAGCCTGCGGTTCTCTAGTTCAAGGTATTCAAGCCCTCATATTTGGTTTCAGCCCACTGGTATGTGAGTCCCTTGAGGATGAGGCTCTATCTCTGAGCTGCTCATGTGTGGGCCTCCAACCTGTGGTGGCAAGTTAACTATTTGCTACTTTTCCACAATGAGGTGTGTACAGAAGTTGAGACTAATATTTTAGTAACATATAATGATTTGACATTGCCACAATATCCAGCTGCATTACGAGTTGATTCTTGTTGTACAGGGAATCAACTAGTTTATTTTATTTTATTTATTATTATTATTTTTTGAGACGGAATTTCTTGTTGCCCAGACTGGAGTGCAGTGGTGTGATCTCGGCTCACTGCAACCTCCGCTTCCCAGATTTAAGCGATTTTCCTGCCTCAGCCTCCCAAGTAGCTGGGATTACAGGCGCCCATCACCATGACCGGCTAATTTTTTGTGTTTTTAGTAGAGACAGGGTTTCACCATGTTGGCCAGGCTGGTCTCGACCTCAAGTGATCCACCTGCTTCGGCCTCCCAAAGTGCTGGGATTACAGCCATGAGCCACCGCGCCTGGCCTCAACTAATTTAGATGTTGTCAAACTTGCACAGTGAGTTGCCTGTGATGTGAGCTGTGTATGGGTTGTGTACTATACATTAGTCTGTCGTGAATTACAACTTTAGAAAATAGGTCTCCTTCACCATAGATAATTTAAGCACTGTTTTTATTTATCCTTCAACCCCAGTCCTTAGTAGGTTCAGTCCCTGGTTAATTGCCTCACCCACCTTTGTAGCACAGACCCTCGCATCCCCTGCACTCCTGTAGAAGCTATTCAGGCAGGCACAAAACTTGCCCTGTGCTCTTGTTTGATGCAGAGGCTGTTCCATTGCTTCCTCACACCTGCTTTTCTTCTCCCATGTACACCTGTTCCATTCTGCCTACTCTTGGGAATCAGATGAGTTGCTTCCTTTTCCATAGCCTCTTTTTAAAAAAACTATTCTTTACATTTTATACATCATTCATGGCACTTATCACATACCTGTAGTTCCTGTATTTTATAAAACATATTTGACTCTCCTTACTTAATTGGAAAATCTGTTGAAAAACACCTTGTTTTATCCATCTCTTACTGCAACAAAGCCATAGGTCATCATCATTGTCACCATCACCATAGCCCTTCACAGGCTGGAGTGCAGTGGCACAAGCGCAGCTCATTAGAGCCTTGATCTCCTGGACTTAAGTGATCCCCCTACCTCAGCCTCCTGTGTAGCTGGGATGACAAGTACACACTACCACACTTGGCTAATTTTTAAATTTTTTGGAGAGTTGGGGCCTCAGTTTGTTGCCTAGGCTGGCTCAAACTCCTGGGCTCAAGCTGTTCTCCTGCCTCAGCCTCCCCAAGTGCTGAGAATTACAGACATGAGTCACCACGCCTGGCCAGAAGGGAATTTTCATCATATTTTGCCTCTTAAAAAGTTTGTCTGGGCCAGGTGCAGTGGCTCCTGCCTGTAATCTCAGCACTTTGGGAGGCCGAGGCGGGTGGATCACCTGAGGTCAAGAGTTCAAGACCACCTGGCCAACATGGCAAAACCCCGCCTCTGCTAAAAATGCAAAAATTAGCTGGCCGTGGTGGCATGTGCCTGTAGTCCCAACTACTCGGGAGGCTAAGGCAGGAAACTTGTTTGAACCCGGGAGGTGGAGGTTGCAGTGGGCCAAGATCGTGCCACTGCACTCCAGCCTGGGTGACAGAGCGAGACTTTGCCTTAAAATAATAAATAAATAAATAAATAAAAAGTTTGTCCTAGTTACATCATGGTGACTGTGGTCAACAATATATTGTATTTGTTTGTATTCTTGTTTTTTTCTTTTCTTTTTTTTTTTTTTTTGAGACAGGGTCTCACTTTGTTACCCAAGCTGGAATGCAGTGGTGCAATCACAGTTCGCTGCAGCCTCAAACTCCTGGGTTTGAGTGATCTTCCTGCCTCAGCCTCTCAAATAGCTGGGAGTATAGGCATGTGCCACCATGGCTGGCTAATTTTTTATTTTTTGTAGAGATGGGGTCTTGCTCTCTTGCCCAGTCTGGTCTCAAATGAACCTTCTACTTCAGCCTCCCAAAGTGGTAGGATTACAGAGTTTGAGCTACCACACCCTGCCATAATATATTGTATTCTTGAACAATGCTAGGAGAGTGGATGTAAAGTATTTTCACCACAAAAGTAATAACTATGTGAGGTAGTGCACGTGAACTAACTAGAATTAGTCATTTCACAGTATACATATATTTCAAAAGTCATGCTGTACACAATAAATATGTACAGTTTTATCTGTCAAATAAACAAATAATAAAACGGTTTATCCTAAGTAGCTGAATTACTGAGTGAACCTGAAAACTTGGTATTTCAGTCATGGTGAGAGTTAACAACTTAAGCCAAATGTTAACTTTCTTTTTCGTTACATTAACTTTGCTTTTGTTACAGATTTTTTTGTCTCGTTATTAAATCAACGCTTATTATTTTAGTATTAATACAATTTCATTGTATTCAATGAAATTGTGTGTCGGTCTTTCAAGTGAAGATGATAAAGCCATTATGAAGGTTATTCGAAGTGTAGATTGGGAAGAAGATGGGACATTTGTTCCGTTCCTGCAGTCTGTTGTACTCAAGATGAGATGTTTTTTCTTTTTTATTCTGTTTACACATTCTAGTAATCTAGTGAGCATTTGGAAATAGGCAGATTGCTGGGTCAAGGCCAGTTTTTAAATCTTACAGCCTGGAATAAAAAAAGAGAAGGAGCCAAAAAAACATCCTCTTAGAGCCATTGGAAAAGGCCATATGCTGTGCTTGTGTGTTGACAAATCCCAGCTCTTTGCTGGAACTCATCCTTGTGTTTCAGTGGCTTTAGGATATTATTCTTAATTCATTTTCCTTAAGTTTATTTTATTTTTTTAAAGGACAGAAATTCACTACAGAGAAACTAGCTTTTTCCTGTACTCTAGACTTATATTAATACTCCTTTTTTCTTTTTCTTTTTTTTTTTTTTTTGAGACAGAGTCTTGCTCTGTCGCCCAGGCTACAGTGCAATGGCGTGATCTTGGCTCACCACAACCTCCGCCTCCTGGGTTTAAGCAATTCTCCTGCCTCAGCTTCCTGAGTAGTTGGGATTACAGGCGTGTACCACCATGCCCAGCTAAGTTTTTGTATTTTTTTTTTAGTAGAGACGGGGTTTCACCATGCTGGCCAGGCTGGTCTCAAACTCCTGACATCATGAACCGCCCACCTTGGCCTCCCAAAGTCCTGGGATTACAGGCGTGAGCCACTGCACCCATCCTATATTAATACTCTTCTAAACAAGTGCATCATCTCAGCACTTTACTGGCTTTGTAATGGAAAGTAGATGGTTTTTGTTGTTTGTTTTTAAAGGAGTTAGACATAGCCTAACAGACTGGAAATTGACATTTCCATCTATTTTTCTCCCTTTTGAAGCTAAATATGTCTTTGTTATTTTGCTTCCTAGTCCCCATTACTACTTATTTTCTGATAGTTCATCCACAGCAACTTCAGTCAGTTAGCTCACTAGTTCTTATGGCTAGAGATTCTGCCAGTTTTCTCCTGTGCCTTGCTTCATCACAGAGGTGTTGGTTCCCATTTTTGTCCAGCATTCTAAGATTTCTCAATGGATCCTAGATGCCAGATTTCAGTATTTTCTGCACTTCACTCTATCAAGCAGTATTTTATAGACAGAGATAGTTTTGGTGGTTCATCCTGGTCCTGAGCAATTGGGAGTCATGTGCTTGCATTCCCATCTCTGGTGCTCCCATTCAGTGTGCAACTCTTATTTGTTATGTGACTTCCATCCATTACTGTTTTTCCGCCTCACCCTTTAATTCCATGCTACCCATCCGCCTGTTCATGCATCCTCTCTCCTTCATTAAATATTCATTGTAGTTGTGATGTGCGTAACAGTTGTTCTGAGTTTTGTTTCTTATGTTCTTTTCGGTATGGTGTAGATAGTTTCACAGTTCCTTGGATGTCAGTTCCCAGTTCTTTGGAAGTCAATGCTTAAGTGGAATTTTTTTCCCTCTTGAAGTGAATTAAGGTAAAGTCAATGTGCTTATTCCTCTCCCAGCTGTAGTGGTATCACTTGTGTTTCAGAATATATTGTGAAAGTTAAAACCTCCTGGAATTGTAGCTAAAAATAGATACTCTGGCTAGTTAAGGAAGGCCGGATGCTGAGATTCCAAAAATCATGGAGAACTATATTACAGAGAGAATTGAGTTCTTTCTCGCTATTTCTCATATTAGGGTGTGCCCATTTACTTATAGCATTGCAGTTAATTATAATCTCTATTTATGTCCTTTGTCCTCAAGGTTGAACGTAATTAGGAAGGTGATAGCAGATGAAGTGGACTTTCTACAGCATGTTACTCAGCTTGACTTACGAGACAATAAGCTTGGTGATCTAGATGCCATGATTTTCAACAACATTGAAGTTTTACACTGTGAAAGGAATCAACTGGTCACATTAGACATCTGTGGCTATTTCCTAAAAGCACTCTATGCCTCTTCTAATGGTATGTATCATAGGCCACATCAAAGTTGCTCTTTTTTTTTTTTTTTTTTTTTTGAGACGGAGTCTTTCTCTGTCCCCCAGGCTGGAGTGCAGTGGCGCGATCTCGGCTCACCGCAACCTCCACCTCCTGGGTTCACGCCATTCTCCTGCCTCAGCCTCCCAAGTAGCTGGGACTACAGGCGCCCGCCAATGCGCGCGGCTAATTTTTTGTATTCTTAGTAGAGACGGGGTTTCACCGTGTTAGCCAGGATGGTCTCTATCTCCTGACCTCATGATCCGCCCGCCTCGGCCTCCCAAAGTGCTGGGATTACAGGCTTGAGCCACCGCGCCCGGCCCAAAGTTGCTCTTTTGGTTCCAGGAATTTACCCAGCATCATTATTTCTGCCTCTGATTGTTCTTTGCTCAAGTAGTTAGTAAAATAGCTCAAATTTTGCTAAAATAAAAGTCACAAAAGAAAAATGCTGACTTACTGTTCAAAGGAATCAAAAAGGAAAATTTTATTGTCCCTAATTTTTTTCTCGTATTGTGAGTTGGATAAGTTACTCCCACTTTTGATTTGATTTTTCTGCTTAAAGGAAAAGAGAAAAGTGAACTATTTCTTGGGCTATATTACTAAGATCTAGAGATCTTTACTACTTTATTACTAAATCTGGAACCTTTATTTAATACTGGAGAATGAAAGGAAATTTTATTTTGACTCCATTCAGGATCTCCAGTTTCATGTTTGACTAACAAAGAACTCACCTTAATATAAACCAGAATGTTAGCTGGGCGTGGTGGTGCATGCCTGTAGTCCCAGCTACTTGGGAATAGGAAGCTGAGGCAGGAGGATTGCTGGAGCCCAGGAGGTGGAGGCCGCAGTGGTCTGAGATCACACTACTGCACTCCAGCCTAGTTGACAGAGCGAGACCCTGTCTCAAAAAAAAAAAAAAAAAAAAAAAGATAATTAAAAAAAGATAAACCAGAATGATATACCCACAAGGACACCATAAAACAAGAGTCTTAATCATTTAATAATATTTCTTTCTAAGAATCTGAAAATCAGGGCAGTTCCAAAAAAGAAAAAGTAATATGGGCGTATGTTTGCTAAGATGAAGGTTTCCATTCCCTACAGTCAGTAAACTAAATGAAAACAAGTGTTCACTACTGCAAGTTGAATATATGTTTATCATGCACTTGTTTTATGCATAGCACAGCTCATGAGCTCTGAAAGATGAAGGATTTTTCAAATGTGATTACTGTTATCTCAGAAAAACAAGCCAAGCCTCAAATAGGTATATTTTATAGTGTAATCAGTTTGGCTAAGCACTGAAGGGTTATAGGATTTAGATAACCAGTGGGAATGAAGTAGGAAGAAAGAATCTGAATGTGGCTTGTTCAGCAGTTGGGAGAAGATAGGGAATTCTGAACCCATAGAAGTAATTAGGGGATGCATGCTTTTGTCAGATGGTCAAGCATTGGCCTTAGCATAGTAAGCGATAGAGAACCAGTAGAGACTCTGAAGTGGAGGAGACATGATGAAAGTGATGCTTTAAGGTGGTTAATGTGAAAATAGTGTGTTCAGAATGCATTTATAGGAGAAGGTTTGAGGGTAATCCACTACTCCACTAATCCAGGTTATTGTGATGGGCTTCATGTGGGTTAATGGGAACTTGTAGTCAAGATTACATACGTTGATTTGAGACTTACCTGCTCAGAGGTGATACCTGAAACCACAGAAGTAAGGTAACTGGAAGAGAGGAGACTGCTAGTACCAAAGGTCCACTTACAAGCCCCTCACACTTAGCTGGAGCCAGACTGGGCAACCAGATAGGAGCTGCACCTGTGAATTACTTGGTAATTGTTTAGAGAAGCAGAAGGACATTTTACAAACTACTCTGTCCAAGAAACACAGTTACAGGGGACAGTGGTGTCATATTTCATAAAGTGTTGAGGAAGTGTTTCAGATTTAAGTAAAATAAGTCATTTGTGACCCACTGGAGTGCTGTTTCAGTAAGGTGATGAGGGCAAAAAATAAGAAGCATTATTTGGTTTTATGGAAGGACCCTTGGGTTTTAAAAGGATGGTACTCATGTGGTTAATCTTTCAGATGTAATACAGCCTGCATAACAATAAGAGCAACAGTAAATGGATAGCAAAGAGGTAGGAAATTAGAATGCATGATGTATTTCAATCTCTGAAGAAGATCTTGTGATTAAAAGTTTTGTTTTACTTTCCTGCACTTTCAAAGTTAAACAAATGATGTATTGTACTTCCTAAACTAAACAAACAATAGAGAATAAAGCACAGTAATGATGTTCCACATACAAAAAGCGTCTCTATGTCATTTGGATAGTAATGTCTTTGTGGGTTTTTTTTTCTTCCTAGAACTTGTTCAACTTGATGTTTATCCAGTTCCAAATTATCTGTCCTACATGGATGTTTCAAGGTAAGAAGTCAAGTCTTAGAGCCCTCTAGAGTCTACTAGAAAATTATTTAGCAATTCTGTCTGAGCTTATGTACGAGTACTTTTTAATATTTTGAAGGTAAATGCTAAAAAATAAATGATTTTTACTTTATTCTCTAAAATTATATGTATTTGTTGATTAAAATACATTTGTAGTTCAAACCAGAGCATCAAAGTGTCAGTGTGCACACCAATTGGAACAACACATTTGGACTTGAAAGGTGAGTGAGTTGAGGGCTATATGGCTTAAAGCTCTAATAACTCTTCATTATATGAATCATATTTTTGTGTCTTTCCCTGAAGTAATTTTAATTTTATATTTTATTTTCAAAAATTTTTTTTCAAACTCTGCCAAGTCTTAGGATGATTTAATTTTGTAAGTGCTTTATTTCTTTTGATTTCTTTCTGCCCTTGTTTAGACATGTATCTCTTCACTAAGAATTCTTAGGAAATAGTGACAAAGCCTATCAAAATAGAAATTCTATACAACCTGCTTGGTTTTCTTAGCTCCTTTTTGAATATGCTAACCATTTTACCTTTTATGGTAATTTGCTTCTGCAGTGTATTATATTTATTGCAGTTACCACAAATATTATAGTGGACGTTTTCTTGAAGGCACAAAGGCTTGACCAGTGTCTACAGTATGTATTTATACCAAGTAAACTTAAAAATTTTTAACAATGAATTTTAAAATTGCAACTCATTTTGAAGGTAATTCCAAAGGAGATACACAAAAATGTTCTAAACATAGGGAGTTTGTGGCCCACTCAAGGTGACAACTGTTAACTCATTTCAGGGCTTAAATTCTGGTGTGTTAATTAACAGTCAGCATGCTTTTTAATCACAACTATTGTATGGTTTGTCTTGTACAGAATTTTGCGTTTTGTCTTGAGATTACACAGGCTTAGCTATTTTAATAATATATTCAATCATAATTATGCAAGATGTGTCAGTATTTAGCTATTGGGAAAATATTACAGTTAAATTTTTATTATAAATATATAATTATAAAATCATAAAACTCTGAGTAGTGCTTCATGCATTTCCTACTACCTATCAGACAATTTTATTTAACTTAAATCAGACATTACCTAATTAGTTTTCTTTCCCCACCCACTCCTCCCACCCCCCAGCAACCCCAAATGTTATTTTCACATTTTGAATAAGAGCACTATAGGAAGAGTATAGGAATGGGATTTGCGTACATGGGTGCATATAAATATCTTGAACAGTTCTTTTCTTTTCTTTTCTTTTCTTTTTTTTTTTTGAGATGGAGTCTCGCTCTGTTGCCCAGGCTGGAGTGCAGTGGTGCAATCTTGGCTCACTGCAACCTCTACTTCCTGGGTTCAAATGGTTCTCCTGCTCCAGCCTCCTGAGCAGCTGGGATTACAGGCACACACCACCATGCCTGGCTAATTTTCTTGTATTTTTGTAGAGATGGGGTTTCACCATGTTGGCCAGGCTGGCCTGGAACTCCTGACCTCAAGTGATCCACCCGCCTTGGCCTCCCAAAGGGCTGGGATTATAGGCATGAGCCACCATTCCCAGCCCAGATATATTTTCGAGAATTAGTCATAGAGTTAAACTACTTTTTAAAAACAGTGTAATCAGCAAATGGTAGCCGTTGAAACCCCTAAGTGAGACTGAATTGGAAACTCTTATGTCATGCTCGTCTCTGAATTCTGCCTCTTAAATGATATTCATCTTCCTGTGGCCACTCTCATGCCCAGAATCTTCACTGTAACACACTATCTCATCCACCTCCCATGCTGTCACCTATCACAGTGTTTACTAGGTCAGGTTCCTCCATACAAAGTTCTGAGTTATTTTATCACTTACAGAAGTTTTAATTTTTATATGTTGGGGTTGTTTTTACTAAGGAATACTTTCAATCCCCTATCCTGTTGAGATGTTTTAGATATTAACAATTAAAAAAAAATGAGCATGTCAATGTTCAGGGCTTCAAATCCAGAACTGTATGTGCCTATACAGACACTAAGCAGAAAATAATTCCTTCTATTTCTGTATTTTAATTGAGGAGTAGACATAACTGCAAAATTAACATAAATAGTGCATAATTCCACCACCCTAACATTAAAATTATTTTTCCTTTTGGTGTAATATCTTATAATTCTTATCCCAAGCATCATGTTTTCACAGAATTACTCATCTGTGTATAAAGAATTGTAGTCATAATGTACAGACTGTTTGAAATTCTTTGTACCTGATCATTTTATATATTTTAAAAAGAAAGTAAAAAGCTAACCAGTGTGACTAGGGACACATTCAAATAGAGTAGTTTATCTAAGTAATGATCAATTCATTTAATAGTTAAAGACACCATTAGTTTAGTTCTCTCTCTCTCTCTCTCTCTCTTTTTTTGGAGACAGAGTTTCGCTCTTGTTGCCCAGTCTGGAGTGCAATGGTGTGATCTTGGCTCACTGCAACCTTCACCTCCCAGGTTCAAACGATTCTTGTGCCTCAGCCTCCTGAGTAGCTGGGATTATAGGCATGTGCCACCACACCCGGCTAATTTTTGTATTTTTTTAGTAGAGACAGGGTTTCACCATGTTAGTCAGGCTTGTGTCAAACTCCTGACCTCTGGTGATCTGCGGCCTCAGCCTCTCAAAGTGCCAGGATTACAGGCATGAGCTACCACACCAGGCCTAGTTCTCTTTTTTATAGTAACTGTAATTACCATCTAGTGCAAAAGTAAATGTTTTTAAATAATTAATTCTGAGTCTTAACTGTCAGTGAACTTTTCACTGCCACCATTTTAAAACTGTTTCTCTCCCTTCCCATATATCCATGGCTGTGTTTACATGATGACAGCTGGAGTTGGGAAATATTGTAATATTAAGGGTGAAAATACAAATTTGAAAATAAAACTATGATATGCCATTGACTTTGTGTGTTTTCATGTTCAATATAACACATATTCTCCCTGAACTTGGCATAGGTCTATAGACCCTTTAGAAAAGTAAATTTGGAGCTAGACTGTTTTTTTAGACTTTTGAGATGATACAGACTATGTAACTATGTCCTTCCTTCTTTTTAAAAAATTTAACCTAAAGATAGGGTCTCGCGCTCTCGCCCAGGTTGGAGTGCAGTGATGAGATCATAGCTCACTTGTAAACCTCGAAATCCTCTACTCCAGCAGTCCTTCCACTGTACCCTTTTGAGTAGCTGGGACTATAGGTGCATGCCACCATGAGCAACTAATTTTTTATGTTTTGTAGAAATGGGGTCTCGCCATGTTGCCCAGGCTGATCTTGAACTCGGGCACAAGTGATCCTCCCATAGGCATGAGCCACTGTGCTCTGCCTCTTCCTTACTTTTTCTTTATTTCTTCTCCCTATCACAATTCATCTTGCTTCTAGAGAAAAGCGAATCCACATATTCTTTTGATTTATGCCCTCGATACTTTGGTATTTCATTTGAGGTTTTATTTATTCTTTGTAATTAATTTGAGTTTAGAACCACATTTGAGGACAAATTCAACCTATTACTTTTATGTTCTTGCATTTAGGAACCGCTTAGAAAATGTGCCTGAGTGGGTATGTGAAAGTCGAAAGCTAGAAGTTTTGGATATTGGCCATAATCAAATATGTGAACTTCCTGCCCGGTGAGTATTACAGATCAAATGAGAGGATCTCACAATAGATGAGCAATTTAAAAAATTGCTGATTCAGTCTTTAACTTGGTATCATAAGCCTAAAAGAGTTTGCTTTAAAAACTAATATGGTGTCTTTTACCCCATGTGGTGTCTTCAAGTTACAAACTTTCTTCATGCAGTGCAGTGAGGAGTAGAGTGAGGCTTTGACTCTCAGCTAGACTTTTCAAAACCATGCAGGCAGTGGTGCTTGGTGGAAATTTTTAAGTAAGCCAAAAACAATCTTTGAAGCAAACAATATGATTGGCCCACTTCTGGGATCTTAAGTCTTTCAGAATCTTCCACCTCTGTTCATTGACTAAACGTGTCTACTTTAACCATAAATACCTTTTGTTCTCCCTAGACTTTAACTTTGAGGGGGGAAAAAGATGGTTAGGTCATGAAACCTAGAAAGAGCAAACTAGATTCTCTTTTTCTTGTTGTGAAATTTGGGAGTAGAAAGTTCAAGAACTTCTCTTTCCTTCTCTCTCTTAAATATGTTCTTATTTTTATTTTATAGTTTTCACTTTAATGGCAAGATTTGCAAAACAGCCACGTGATGACTTCTATTGTCTGTAAATATAGACAGATATTTTCAAGTTGACTAATCATGGTCCCAAATATTAGTGGACTTTTAGTGACTAGCCATGCCATTAGTAACCAAGAGTCTATCCAGTGCTGTCCTGTAGAACTTTCTGTGATGATTTAAATGCTCTGTATCTGTGCTGGCCAGTATGGTATCCACTGGACATCTGTGGCTATTGAGCACTTGCAATGTGGCTAATGTGACTGAGGAACTGAATTCTGTGTATTCATTAATTCCAGTTAACAAATTCATATAGTTACTTGTGGCTGCCTCAACCCAGGTCTTATTATTTCCACCATTCTCAGCCAGTCACTGAACAGAGGAAGTCAGTTATTTTTAGCTATGTGTAGTCAAAAACATCAGTGAAAATATTATTGAAGTATGTCACCATTTTGGAGTAAACTTTTACTTTAGCGCACAATCTTTAAAGGTATGTGATCACCATTCCTGTTTCCTTACCCAGAAGATATACTTGCTTGGTAAGCCTAGTAAACATGTTAGAGTTGAGCTGTCCAGTATGGTAGCCCCCAGCCAGCCATTAGCCAAGTGACTGTTGAGCACCTGAAATGTGACTAGTCCTAATTGAGAAGTGCTATAAGTGTAAAATATACATGGAATATAAAATATTAATAATAGCATACATTAATTACATGTTAAGTTAGTATTTGGAGTATATTCTGGGTTAAATGAAATAGTACTCTGAGAGATCATTTACTTGTTCTTTTATTCTTTCTTTTAGTGTGGCTACTAGATAATTTAAAATTACCACTGTGTTAGAATGTAGCTCTTATTAAAGAAATCTGAGTTATATTTTCATCCCTGAAAAGCTCTGTTAATTTCATTATGTTCTGCAGCAATACATTTTACCTGTAAATATGATCCATTTGAAAGTGCTTTCTGCCCTAGAATATTATGTTGACTGAGCATTTAGGTGACCCATTGCAGCCATCCCATTAACAAGAGGGGGTGTGTGTGTGTGTGTGTGTGTGTGTGTGTGTGTGTGTGTGTGTCCATCCATCCATCCATCCATCCATGCATGACCCTTTTAGTAGAGGAACAGGAAAAATGAAAACAGTAGGGAAAAAAATAATTCGTTGAAAAAAATTTTTTACCTTATCTTTTCTTCTATTTTCTTTCTTTCTTTCTATTCTTTTTTTTTTTTTGAGACAGAGTCTCGCTCTGTTGCCCAGGCTGCAATGCAGTGGTGCGATCTTGGCTCACTGCAACCTCTGCCTCCCAGGTTCCAGCAATTCTCGTGCCTCAGCCTCCCGAGTAGCTAGGACTACAGGCACGCACCACCATGCCCGGCTAATTTTTGTATTTTTAGTAGAGATGGGGTTTCCCTATGTTGACCAGGCTGTTCTTGAACTCCTGACCTCAGGTGATCCACCTGCCTCGGCCTCCCAAAGTGCTGGGATTATAGCCATGAGCCACCACACCTAGCCTTTTCTATTTTCTCTGTTCTCTTTCCCCCTTCCACCCCTCAATCCCACAGATAGCAGATTGGCATCCAAGTTCTCTGTTTTGCTGAAGGCTACAAATATATATTTTATATATATTTTATATTTTTATATATTATACATTAACATATTATATGTTTATATTTTATATATATATATAAACAAACAAATGCAAGATAACTGACATTTTATCCAATTTTCCCCCCAAATTCGTTGATCTTTAATTTGTTCTGTATCAGAACAGGCTTTTTGAGAATCTAAACAAATGCTTATTCAATGCAAATCCCAAATGCTCTATTGTTAAAGAATTTAAACAGTATTCGTGTGTGTGTGTGTGTGTGTGTGTGTGTGTGTGTGTTTAACACGTGGGACAAAAAGAGTATGCATTGTTTTTCTGTTTATAGTGTTGTTCAGTTGCAAACTCTGTATGAGCCCTGTTGTTGATGTAATAGGCAAGGCTGGGCACCGTGGCTCTTGCCTGTAGTCTCAGCACGCTGGGAGGCCAAGGCAGGAAGATGGCTTGAACCCAGGATTTCAAGACCAGCCTGGGCAACACTGCAAGAACCTATCTCTGCAAAAAATAAAATTAGCCAGACATGGTGGTGTGTGCCTGTAGTCCCAGCTACTTGGAAGGCTTGAGGCAGGAGGATTGCTTGAGCCTAGGAGGTTGAGGTTACAGTGACCTATGATTGCATCACTGCACTCCAGCCTGGGCAACAGAGCTGAGACCCTGCCTCTTAAAAAGAAAAAAAAAAAAAAAAATTCAGGCAAGGCAATGATTCATTAAAATTGATTTAATACTCATACTTTGTCTATCCAAGTAAGGTATATAAAGAGTTTGACAGGGCCAGGCACAGTGGCTCATGCCTGTAATCCCAGCACATGGGGAGGCCGAGGTAGGCGGATCACCTGAGGTCAGGAGTTCAAGACCAGCCTGACCAACATGGTGAAACCCCGTCTCTACTAAAAAATACGAAAATTAGCTAGGCGTGGTGGTGCACGCTTCTAGTCCCAGCTACTCTGGAGGCTGAGGCAGGAGAATCACTTGAACCCAGGAGGCAGAGGTTGCAGTAAGCCAAGATTGCGCCATTGCACTCCAGCCTGGGCGACAGAGTGAGACTCTGTCTCAAAAAAAAAAAAAAAAAGAGTTTGACAAAAGAGAAATTATTAGAGGTGGAAATGTATTAAAAAGGAAAGAAAGTATTTTAATGTTTAGACAGTACCCAGAAGAATTGAACTAAACCCAATAATTAGCATTCAGTATTCGTCCTATAGTTGATATTTTTTATTTGGAAAAATAAAGATAAAAGATTTTATCACCTTTTAGTTATTTATGTGGTAAAGGATAAATATATATATATATGATGCACCACATGCTGACTTAATAGGCTGGAGTGACCATTACAGAGACTACCATTACCCTGTGGTAATGGTAACTGCATAGATAATCTGGCCTGGATAATCTGTCTTGTCACACTGATATCTAAACCTGCCAACTCAGGGATCTTTAACTGGGGCCTGTGGTATCACAGGGTTGAGACAGGTTGCTAGCATCTTTGTGGGCAAAGAAACTCCATTTGCTATTTAAAGTGAATAAGTTATTCCCTAATGTTATGGGGATTTTTAACTCTTGTGGATTGAAGGATACAAAATTTGGATTAGACGGGAAGAGTAAGTTCAAGAGACCTATTGTGCAGCATTGTAACTACAGTTAATAACAATGTCTTGTATTCTTGAAAATAGCTAACAGAGTAGATTTAAATGTTCTCACTACAAAAAGTATGATAAATATGTGAAGTAATGCATATGATAATTAGCTTGATTTAGCCATCCCACAATGTATACATATATTAAAACATGTTTTACACCATAAATGTATGCTAATTTTTGTCAATTAAAAATTAACTTTAAAAAATTGTGGGCATTTGTGAGTGAGATCAGAATGGTGGAAAACAGGAGGTGGATGAGGAAGCCTCGTTCTTTGACAGCAGATTAATAAATTAACTCTTAATTTATTAATTAGGCAGATAAATTCTTAATCTAAAGTGATCAGGATGCAAATTGTAACCTCACTTTTCCCCACCCCCCAGATGTCTGTTTAAACCCAGGGCCTGTTTTATTCTCTGTAATGTTGGAGAAGTCTGAAGTGGTCATAATGTAGATTTACATTAGATTAACAAGTATTCATCATCTCTGACAGTTCTGATGACCTTTACAAGAAACACAGCCAAGCTTCCAAACAGCTCTTTAAGTCTCTCAAGAAAATAGTGGATTAAGTACATGCTGCTCTTTCGGGAGAGAGTCTCTACCTTGGTCTAGGATTAAGCTAGAAAAAACAGACATACAGCCAGGGAAGTGAGACAAAGAAGAAACAATTAGGATTGTGAAATGCAACTGAGGAAAAACATAACATTTTCTCAGTTGACATTTGTAAAAGTTTGATTGAAGAACCCTTTATTTAATGCAGATCCTGTAAGTAAAGACTGCTCAGTTGTGTTTATTCAGAATCTCTTATGGGTAAAGCACCCAGCATTCTGGGACAACACAAGATACAAGCCCTACTCTGGAGAAGCATGCAGCCTTTGAAAGCTTGCCTTGTGACCCTAACAAGATTAGACTGATCTCTTCAGTGCGTATATCTATAGAACTTGCTTTTTGCTATGTAGAGCTTCTTTGGTCAATATTTGTTTACATAGTTTTCTCCTTCCTCCTTTTTTTGGGTATAGAAAGTATTGAAACACAAATAGTTCCAAGTTTGAATTTATATTAAAATGAATTTGTAGTTGCTTCAAGTGAATTTGTGATTTTTGGAGGGTAATTTTAAGTATTCTTCTACTCTTTTTCATTTTTCGGTCTTTTGTCCCTTTTTATACAGCTTATTTTGTAATAGCAGTCTCCGGAAACTACTGGCAGGACACAACCAGTTGGCAAGGCTGCCTGAAAGGCTAGAAAGAACCTTGGTGGAGGTCTTGGATGTGCAACACAACCAGCTCCTTGAGCTCCCGCCTAACCTTCTGATGAAGGCTGACAGGTAAAGCCGTTTGTCTTGTTTATCATCTGAGTCTATAAATACTCCCTCATTTGTATCTTTGTCTTTTGTGACCTGAGACTGTATGAACTTTCTGATTATGTGTCTGTCCCAGATTTATGAAGGAAATAGTTTTGCCAGCCATTTTACTGACCATTTTGTAGGCGATGGAGTCAGGAGCAACCTATAGATTCTTTATTAACTTTGCTGCTCTCTGGAGCAAAGTAGGATACATTGTCCATAAACGTGTCATGGTGATGTAGGTGTAAAACAAGGATGAGAAGTGTGCTCCTCTGTTACTACCTGGTCACATCCCATGCCAGGCTTAGCTTAATTATCTTATGATTAATTAAGCTCTGTTCCCGCTTTCACATGTTTGGGACTTTGGGAGATGGAGATGAATTGTCCCAGAGTTAGCTTAGTTGTTGTTATTGTTTTTTGTTGTTGGTGGTGTCTTTTGTTTTTTGATTTTTTGAGAGTCTCACTCTGTCGCCTAGGCTGGAGTTCAGTGGTGTGATCTCGGCTCACTGGAACCTCTGCCTCCCAGGTTCAAGCGATTCTCCTGCCTCAGCCTCCCAAGTAGCTGGAACTACAGGCATGTGCCACCATGCCCAGCTAATTTTTTGTATTTTTAGTAGAGGTGGGGTTTTGCAACATGTTGGCCTGGCTGGTTTCAAACTCCTGGCCTCAAGTGATCCACCCACCTCAGCCTCCCAAAATACTGGGATTACGGGTGTGAGCCACCACGCCTAGCACTTACTGTTTTTTAATCAGTCCTTCTTATCTTTATCATAATTAACTCTATATTCAATTCAATTATTTTGTTTTGAACAAACAAAATTTTCCTAAATTACTTGTATCATACACTAAGCATTTGAAGTTGTTTTGAATGGGAGGGAGAGGTTAATTTCAACATTAAATGAAGCTCTGTGATTTTGTTGTGATAAGTTGCCACATGCAGAATTTTCTTTAAAGAAAGCTTTAAGTAACAGTGGCTGTTAACTTACTTTGGAGCATCTTGTTTGCTTCAGAACCCATGTGCATCATTCTAAAATGTTTCATAACCTGAGTTATTTTGACTTCTGCTCCCATGTTTATTTTTAGGGAGTGACCATTACTTTAGAGACAGTATGAAGGATGTAACTTTTAGTGTATCTCATAATGAAGACAAAAACTTAAATTTAATTTTGCTTCTAGAAGTGCAGAGAAGAGAAGGAAATGATGACAGATCTTTTTACCTTACAAAATAAATGTTGGCTGTGTTTCAGCATGTGTCATATTATGTGGGTGAAATGGCCGCCTGCGATCTCTGGCTCTCCTAAGCCGAATTAGATTTCCCACTGCATGTTCCTAACTCCCTGAGCTTACTCCTGCCGTAATACCCATCACACACTGTATTGTAATTTCTTGTTCACTTGTCTCCATTATTAGATTACTAACACCATGCGGCTAGTGACTGTGTCTTAATTATAGTTTTATCATCAATATCTTACACTGTCTGGAATAAAGGAAAGTGCTCAAAAAATATTTGTGTAATAAATGATAGAGAATTTAAGGAATTTCAAATACTACCTTCATTCCTGGCTTTATATTTTTTTCTTCCTCATCTTTTCCATAAATCTTTAATAAGATTAAAAAAAACTTACTACAAAAATATGACTTACATTTGGTAAAGTGTCCAACTTTTAAGCGTACTGCTCAATGAATTTTTACATATTATAGAAATGGTTGCAGGGACCACCTTACCCAGAACCAGATATAGAACATTTCTAGCGCTCTTCTTTTTCCTTTTATTCTGTTTTCCTCACTTAAAAAGAAAATTATTTTCAGTGTACTAATGTAAGTTATAACGAATTCCAACTGGAATAATTATAAAGAAACAATAGGCCGGGCGCGGTGGCTCACGCTTGTAATCCCAGCACTTTGGGAGGCCGAGGTGGGCGGATCACGAGGTCAGGAGATCGAGACCACGGTGAAACCCCGTCTCTACTAAAAATACAAAAAATTAGCCGGGCGTGGTGGCGGGCGCCTGTAGTCCCAGCTACTCGGAGAGGCTGAGGCAGGAGAATGGCGCGATCTCGGCTCACTGCAACCTCCGCCTCCCAGGAGGACGAGTGCCCTCACCTGGCGACAACAAACGTCTCAAAAAAAAAAAAAAAAAAAAAAAAAAAGAACGATGAGAGAATGGAATTGTCATATTGTAATTGGCCAGTACTATGTCATCCTTCTGGTAAAAAGTGAAATGTTTCAAGATCATTGAAAGAATTCTTGTTTTTTGGTTTTGTTTTTGGTTTTTTTTTTTTTTTGAGACTGAGTCTAGCTTTGTGGCCCAGGCTTGGAGTGCAGTGGTGTGATCTCAGCTCATTGCAACCTCCGCCTCCTGGGTTCAAGTCATTCTCTTCCCTCAGCCTCCCAAATAGCCGGGATTACAGGCGCATGCCACCAATTCCAGCTAATTTTTGTAATTTTAGTAGAGATGGGGTTTCCCCATGTTGACCAGGCTGGTCTTAAACTTCTGACCTCAAGTGATCCACCCGCCGTGGCCTCCCAAAGTGCTGGGGTTACAGGCATGAGCCACCACACCAGGCCAGAATTCTTGTTTTTGCATTAATATCAAAGCACAGTGTGCAGAGACAGATGACTTTAGACATAATGCTTTTTGGTTGTGAATACTATAAAATTTGATTTCTTCTCCTATGGAGAATTATAAGTTATGTCATAATGAGAATCCACTTGTTCCCCTAGAGTTCTACACTGAATCTGTAGAACCAAATAAAGGAATGGATTTAGGTTTTAGGAGTCTGAGTGAAATAAAAACCATTTCTGAATCTGGCCAATTCTGGTAAGTTCACAACTATTAAAGGTTATCAGTGCTAGAATTTCCAATAGATAATAATCATTCTTTATTCATTTCTGAGAATTTGATTTTACAAGGACATTTCTGTGTTTCATTCTCTGGAGACTGTATTTTCATGTTTAGATGTGTTTGGACAAGGATTTAAGTAAGAACAGTTGTAGTTTTAGGGGATTGTGATGACTCCCAGGATTGAGAACCACTGCCTTCATTGTTGGCTTTGTAATTCTGTGCAGGTCATTCTAAACCTCAGTTTTCTCATTTTGCTGATTTGTACAATTCCTAAACGGTACCTGTATGTTGGAAAAGGAAGGATTGTGTGAACTGGAACATGAATGTGAACTGGACAAAGATGTGACAAAGATGTGAACTGAGCCACTGGAAGTACACTGCTATCGTAAGCTAGGCCAGCAGTGTTAGCTAAAGGCATTTAGGCAGAAATCCCCGTACAAATAGACTGACCTGTCTACAGCCAGCTGCATTTTTGAAAACAGGGACCGTGGGGGACAATTTGCCAGCCTTTGGAGGCTGTGAGGGGAGGACAGGGCAGGGTAAATGCATTTCTGGCACAGGAGAGTTCTGGAGTAAAGGGTTGGGTGAATGAGAAGGGGCAAATACCTTGCTTTTATTTTATGAGAGTAAAACAAATGACCAAAAAATGGGAGCAATAAGAAACTTTTTCAAGAAGGCGTATTCCCGCACCTTTTGTTTTCCAAGCTCTAATTGCTACATCTCCAGCATAGCATAGCAACTGATTTAGTAGAATCAGAGAGAAAAGTTAAGATTGTTAATTACTTGGGCAGACAGGATTATGTGAAGGGGGTGGGATAAATTTGATTAGTTGTTTTTTTAAACCATATTTTTGTGTTAGTTCACTTGTTAGAAGATAAGAAAAATAACATTTTCTAATGATTTCCACTAAATTATTGCCTTTAAAGGTTAATACTTATCCTCTTTGCACAACCTCAATAATGGAGATTTTTACCTACCTATTTTTAAAAATTTTATTACTTTTTTTTATTGAGGCATAATTTAAACTCAGGAAAATTTACAAATATTGTGTATTTGGTTTGATGAGTTTGAGGGGGGAATGAATAAACTAGTACTGACAGTTGTTGAAGTAGGCCAACCTGGAAAACATGAAATTTAAAATATTAAGGACAGTTTTTAGGAAAGATTCTTTGTGACTGGCTTCTTGCAGGTGCTTTCAGTTGTGATTTGTTTTTGTTCACATGGTTCAGTGTAGCAGACATCTCACTGAGTTTAAATCACTGTGCTGGATGCACAGGACATTGAGAAATGACTAAACATAGGAATTAATCCTCAAGAAGCTTACAGTCTAATGAAGAGTTTAAAGTAACTGCACAATAAACTATAGTGAAAGGTAGGTTTAAGAAGGTAGAATAGACGGAAAATTATAAGGTTGGTCTAGTATAATTTAGGCTCATGGTATAATGAGCAACATTTTGTTGTTGGATGATACAAAGCTATGTGTTTGGCAAATAGCTGCAGGCATTGGTGAAACTTTGCTTCAGTTGCCCTTCCATTCAGTTTGCTACGTAATACAAATCTTAAAAATATGTAAATTCCTTTTTTATTTTTTTTGTGATAATAAGTTATGGTTACAGTTCTGTGTTTTGTTATATAACTGAGGAAAGGGCTTTATATGTTTCAGTGGTTCGTGCTCTTAAGTAGAACTTGCACTACCAAGTGTCAAGAGAAATATCAGAGAAGCATGTGTTACTGGACACAGAACAGAAGACCACATTTTGACTCATGAGAGTTTTCCTTTGCTCTGAATTTTGCCTGCTAAAGCCAGTCTCATAGTTTTAATTGCATGATACTGTCTGTTAAGTATTACAGGGCCAGACACAGTGGCTCACACCTATAATCCCAGAACTTTGGGAGGCCAACACAAGAGGATTGCTTGAGCCTGGGAGTTTAAGACCAGCCTGGGCAACATGGCAAGACCCTGTCACTACAAATTGGAAAAAAAAAAAAAAAAAAAGGTCAGGTGTGGTGGCACATACCTCTGGTCCCAGCTACTTGGAAGGCTGAGGTGGGAGGATCCCTTGAGCCTAGGAGTTTGAGGCTGCCATGAGCTCTGATCACACCACCTACACTCCAGCCTGGATTACAGAGTGTGACCGTGTCTCAAAAAATGAAAAAAGTTATTACAGCTTTAGAATAGTATATATTAATCTGCTATACCTGGTAGCAGGAAGCTATTTGGTAACCAAATAAGAAACGGGAATCTACGCTACATTAGACAACTTTTAATCATCTTCATCTTCCTCTAAATACCTGAGGAAGATATTCTAATCTAGATCATGGGCCTAGATTTCTCATTTACCTGTCTTTTTAATTAGAGTTGAGGATTTTCCTGATGGAAACCCCAGAAGAGTTTCAGATAATTAGTTGTCATCAACAGATGGGTGCAGGGAGGGTAGACATTCTCCATGGGTCACCGGAGTGGATGAGACATTGCCAGAGGGACTGCCATCCTTCTGTTTCTTCCTGAAATCTTGGCAATGGCTGACTCCCTGTCCACCTAGCATCTGCATGCACATTTGATGGCCAGACTGCTTCTCCTGATAAAGTCAGCCTAATTAACAAAGCCAAAAATGGACCCTTTAAAGGAGAGTTATAGGTCCCTGCTCTGGGAGGGCAGCCAGGTCTGTTTTTATTCCTGGGTGGACTAGTACAAGGTATTTTCAGGGGCAGAAGTTGGGGAAGTGTATGTTCAAATGAGCTTCGTGGTAATTGCTCATGTGTGTTTATTAAATATTCCCAGAGTATTAGTCACATTACAGACCATAAGTTTTAGTGACTCAGAGAGAATATGTGTAAATATCAAAGGGACTAAAAGGGAACAGAAAATTTAGAAGAGCGTGATCCATTGACCATGGCAACTGGTGCATTTTGGCAAAGACAGATATTTCTGGCATTTTAAAAATCTGAGTTGTAGGCAACTATTTTTTTTCAGTGACGAGGGCTATCTTTTGATGTTCTGATGTATCGTGAAGTTCTGATGTTTTGAGAGTGAAATTCTGATGTTTTGAGAGTCACAGTGGACTAAGATAGTGTTTCTCAAAGTGTTTTCAGAATTTCCTAGAGTACTTATCAAACATGCAGATTCTTAGCTCTTATCTCAGGTCTTCTCACTTCGATTTTAGAGGGATAGTCTGGGAACTGTATGTTTATCAAGGCTCCCTCAGTGACTCCAGTGCAGATGGTCTGCTGAAAACACTGAAAGCTTAAGATGACCCAGGTACTACTGCTGAAACAAATAGATTTTTATAAAAGAAGGATTTTAATAGAAAAACTGAATGTGTCTAGAGATATTTCTAGATAACATATACATCCCCTCTGCTTTTTAAAGTGTTGTGTTTCTCAAATATTTTAAGGTATAGTTCTTAACCAGGGTTATTATATCAAAATCAACTGACAAGTTTTTCAAAACTAGAGAATCAGTCAGTGATGTTTAGAATACTATGAAGGGGAAGAGAATTTTCATTCTTTTCTCTCCCCTATTTCTCCCAAAAAGATCTACCTCAGTCCTGGAGAACGGAGTTGGGTGGGGGCATTGGAAAGTGGCTGATTATGTAATCTTAGCAAGATTGGAGTTCTGGTGGCAAACTCCATTTTTATTAACCAGAACAAACCAGAAAGGTTTAGCCAGAAGCTTCCAAGCATTCATGTGTTCAGCTGTGAACATTTCTCTGAGATTGAAAAGAGGCCATTCGTGGATTATCAGAAGAGTTCTGCCTGTACTCTGAGAGACTGCTTTGGTAATCTTTGCCCCTGTTTCTCTGATGCTCCTAAAATGGATGAGATGGTCAAGTCCACCCTGCCAGTGAGGGGTGTGTGTATCCCCAGAAACCATGAAAATGCATTAGGGGTTTTTGCACCATGATGATTCTCAACTCCGCCAACCATCAGAATTCTGCTATATAGATTTTGAGGCCCCACCCTGGCCTACTTAACAAGAATATCTTCAAGTTGAAGTTGAGAATTCTGCACTAAGGAAAGCTCCCTAGAGAATTAGGAAGTGCAGCCAGATTGCACCCTACTGAGCTAGAGCATCTTCTGTGAGAAATATTGTTCCTTTAGCAGCGCCAAAATGTGGTAGCCCCCATCTTAATTCAGTGAGAGGGTAATTTATAAATAAAAAGAGAAATAAGCATCAATTCCCAGCAATTACACTTTGACTTTATCCCTGTTATACCTTAAGGTTTTGTGTCAAGCAGTGGCAGAATCAGAAAAACTATGGGGAAGAGAGAAGAGGGGAGCTGGCAGTAGGGCTTTAGGTGGGTCTACCACTACCACCTAAGCTTAGGTATAAGTAAGTACAACTTGAAGGGATAGCAAGCCAGAAATACAGTTATTGAAGGAAAATTGGCAACTGGATTCGTAAAGAGGAAGCGAAGCAAATGGGGAAAACTAAAGGTTCTACAAGACAAATGAACCAGAACATCAGAGGACACACAGCCCTTCCCTACTCCATCCAAACAAAGAGATCCCTTAATGCGTCTGCACTTATCTATGCTGATAGAAGATACAGCACCGAACTAAGAAACTTGTAAAACAGCCTGATACCGTGAAAATGACTGGGAAAAAGATGAACGATCTATATTGAGTTATTGGCTCCTAAAATGAGAAAGCAAAAAACAACATATGTCCACTGTCGAATAGTTCGTACCCCAAAAAATCTATTGTGAAGCCTAAGAAAACTATAAGACAACATTCCCAGCAAAATCAAATATAGTCAAGTGAACATTTTATGATATAAAAACAAAAAAATTAAGGAACTAAGAACAAAGTGGACAAACAGGAAGGGCTGGAAAGAAGTGATTGAACTCAGAAAATGGAAGAAAATGACAGTTATCTGAGAAATGAGGAGTAATTACAGAGTGCCCAAGGGAGAATACACCTGAAAAATTAATAGGGGACATAAAAGAAACAAAGGAAAATGAAGAGAATGAAAATAAGATAAAGAATTATTTGAAAAAGTTAGAGATAAAATAGTGGAAATGGAAGACAGATCCAAAAGGCATAACATTTGTATATGTGTCCTTGAAGAACAAAGAAAAAAAAAATTGACAGAACTATTATTTAAAAATATCATTCAAGGAATTTTTTCAACAACAAACAAAATATCTTAAAGCACATGTGAAAAAGAGTATCGATTGGGTACCTGGAATAAACCCAGAATGTTCAATTTTAAAACTTATTGTATTAAAACTATTAGATTTTGAAGATATAAATAATTATGACCACCAGTAAAAAGATAAAATAGTTTTAAAAGGCAAATATTTAGATTGTCATTAGACTTCTCAAAAACATTATACAATGCAAGGTAATAATGGAGTAATGTTTTTTAAAAACTTAATAAAAGATTGACTCAAGATTTTTATATCAAGCCAAGTCTCCTTTAAGATCTAAGTTGTAGAAAACTGTTAAACATGTAAGCACCAAAAACATAAGCAACAACTAAAAAAATAAATTGGATTTGATCAAAATTTAAAACTTGTGTGCTTCAAAGGATCAAGAAAGTGAACATGCAACCCACAGAAATATATCCGATAGGGGACTTGAAAGAACTCTTACAGTTCACAATAAAAAAGACAAATAGCTGAATGAAAATATGTTCACAGGATTTGAATAGACATATCTCAAAAGAAAATATACAAATGGCCAAGAAACACATAAAAAGATGCTTAACATCATTAGCCATTGGGGAAATGTAAACAAAAACCACAATCAGATATGACTTATACCCACTAGGGTGGCTATAATCAAAAAGACAGTAACAAGTATTGGACAAAATGGAGAGAAATTGAAACCTCGTACACTGCTGGCAGGAATGTAAAATGATGCAAGCACTTTGGAAAATAGATGGTCAGTTCCTCAAATAATTAAACACAATATTACCCAGCAATTCTACTCTTAGGTATATACCCAAGAGAAATGAAAGCATATATGTTTACACCAAACTTGTATGTAAATGTTGATAGCAACATTATTCATAACAACTGGAAAGTAGAACTCAAATGTCTATCACTTGATTAATGGATAAACAAACTGGTATAATAGATAGTGGAATATTAATCACCAGTAAAAGGTACTAGTATATGCAGTAACATGGATAAACCCTGAAAGCAGTATGCTAAGTGAAAGAAGCCAGACACAAAAGGACACATGCTGTATGATTCTTTTTATATGAAATATTTGGATTTGGCAAATCCATACAGATAGAAAGTAGATTCAGGAGATGTGAGGAAGGGAGAAATGATGAGTGACTACAAATGGGTATAGAGTTTCTTTATGGAATGATGAAACTGTTGTGGAATTATATGGTGGTGATGGTTGTGCAAGTTTGTGAAAAAAACTAAAAAATCACTAAGTCACACAGTTTAAAAGGGTGTATGTTATATTATGTGAATTATGTTTCTGTAAAGCTGTTTTTTAAAGACCTCAAGGACTTAGAGATCTGTGCACCCATGATCCCTTCTCCAGGAATCTACTAAAGCTGTTAAGTCTGATTCAAAACCTGTAGTCACGTGTAGCTTTTTAGATATACACACACCATAAAATTCATCCTCTTAAGAAAGTATGTAATCCAGTGGCTTTTAGTAGTAATTTAAATGAATTGTAACTTATAAATATATAAAACTTAGTTAATTCATTGTATTAGTCATATTTTAGGTGCTCAGTAGCCACATGTAATAGTGGGTACCATGCTGGAGAGTGAAGACATGGAACATTTCTGTCCACACAGAAAGCTGTATGGGCATGATGTACCAGAAGATAAACTTATCCAACCAAGAAATAACTAGTATATTTTAGCAAAAGGAATGATAATGAGCATTTTGGTATATATAAATGTAGATTTCAGACTGAAAGGTGAGAAAGAGGGTGGAAGATTAATATACAAAATGTGGTGACAAACTGCTAGTAATGCAGCTTGACTGGAAGTGGTGGCTCATTCATGTAGTCCTAGCACTTTGGGAGGCCAAAGCAGGAGGATAGCTTGAGGTTAGGAGTTTGAGACAAGCCTGGGCAACATAGCAAGACCCTGTCTCTACAAAGAATTTTTAAAATTAGCCAGGCATGGTGGCATACACTTAGAGTCCCAGCTGCTTGAGAGGCTGAGGCAGGAGCCTCTCAGGAATCCTTGAGTCCAGGAACTTGAGGGTGCAGTGAGCTATGATTGGACCACTGCACTCTAGTCCGGGTGACAGACCCTGTCTCTAAAAACAAAATAAAAAACAATGCGCTTAGAAATGGGAAGAGAGAAAAAGGAGAAAGAGTAAAGTAGAAGGAGCTTATTGATTGCCATCTAGGCAATAGGTGTAACTTACAGAATGCTGACAAAAACTGGCAAGCCAGATAAGAAATGATTAAATAAAAATCCAAGGGGATAAGGTCATTTAATAAGACATAAGTACAAAGATAACCATAGAACAAAAATACCAACTTCCTTAAATACCAGAAAAATTAATGTATTAAAGGAGACATAATATATATCCTATAGAGAGGGAAACATGACAAATATGAATATGAAATAATTATGACAGAGTTGAGACTCAGATATATCAGTACATGTGCTTGAACCCAAGCTTCTATTGCCTTCAAGAGACCCATCTCACATGTAATGACATCTATAGACTCAAAGTAAAGGGAAGGAGAGAGAGCGATCATGCAAATAGAAAACAAAAAAGAGTAGGAATTGCTATTCTTGTATCAGATAAAACATACTTTAAACCAACAACAGTAAAAAAAGAAATTGCATTATATAATAAAGGGTTCAGTTCAACCAGAAGATTTAATTATCCTATGTACATACTCACCCAACATCAGAGCATCCAGATTTATAAAACGAATACCAGATCTAAGAAAAGAGATAGCGATACAGTAAAAGTAGGGGATTTCAATATCTCATTAAACAGACTATCAAGGCAGAATACTAATTCTGGACTTAAATTTGACATTTGACCAAGTAGACCTAGTAGATGTCTACAGAATACTCCATCCAACAACCACAGAATATACATTCTTCTTATCTATGCACAGAACATTCTCAAAGATTGACTACATGCTCAGTCATAAAGCAAGCCTCAACAAATTTAAAAATTTAAATCCTGTCAAGCATCTTCTCAGACCACAGTGAAATAAAACTAGAAATTAATACCAAGAAAAACTCTCAAAACCACACAAATAGGGCCGGGTGCAGTGGCTCATGCCTGTAATCACAGCACTTTGGGGAGGCCGAGGCAGGAGGCTCATGAGGTCAGGAGATCAAGACCATCCTGGCTAACACGGTGAAACTCCCATCTCTACTAAAAAAGAAAATACAGAAAAATTAGCCGGGTATGGTGGCATGTGCCTGTAATCCCAGCTACTTGGGAGGCTGAGGCAGGAGAATTGCTTGAACTCAGGAGGCAGAGGTTGCAGTGAGCCAAGATCACACCACTGCACTCCAGCCTGGGTGACAGAGAGAGACTCCATCTAAAAAAAACAAACAAAAAAAACAAAAAAAACCCATGAATACACAGAAACTAAACAGTTTGGTCCTCTGATTGACTTTGGAATAAACACAAAATTGAGGGAATTCTTTAAAACAAATGAAAATAGAGACACAATATAGCAAAGCCTCTGGGATACAGCAAAGGGAGTGTTTATACCACTAAGTGCCTACATCAAGAAAACAGAAAAATCTCAAGTTAACAACTAATTGTTGGACCTAAAGGAACTAGAAAAAAACAGAGCACACTGAACCCAGAGCTAGCAGAAGAGAAGAAATAATTAAAATCAGAGAACTAAATGAAATTGAGACCGAAAAAAAAAGAGTCAGTGAAACAAAAAGTTGCTTCTTTGAAAGGATAAACAAGATTGATAGACTACTCACTAGATTAAGAAAAAAAAGGGCCAGTCACGGTGGCTCATGCCTGTAATCCCAGCACTTTGGGAGGCTGAGGCGGGCGGATCATAAGGTCAAGAGTTTGAGACCAGCCTGGCCAATATGGTGAAACCCTGTCTCTACTAAAAATACTGGGCATGGTGGTGCATGTCTGTAATCCCAGCTACTAGGGAGGCTGAGGCAGGAGAACTGCTTGAATCTGGGAGGCAGAGGTTACAGTGAGCCAAGATGGTGCCACTGCACTCCAGCCTGGGTGACAGAAAGAAAAAAAAAGATCCAAATAAGCACAAATTAAAAATGACAGAGATGAGATTACAGCTGATAGCACAGAAACAGAAAAGATCCTCAGAGATTACTGCAAATATCTCTATGCACACAAAGTAGAAAATCTAGAGGAAGTGCATAAATCCCTGGAAACACACAGCTTCCCAAGGTTGAACCAGGAAGAAATCAAAATCCTGAACAGGCCAATAATAAGTTACAAAATTGAGTCAATAATAAAAATCTACCAATGAAAAAAAGCCCTGGAGCAGGTGAATTCACATCCGAATTCTACCAGACATAACAAAGAAGGGCTGGTACCAATCTTATTGAAACTATTCCAAAAAATTGAAGAGGCAGGATTCCTCCCTAACTCATTCTGTGAAACCAGTATCATCCTGATACCAAAATCTGACAAGGATACAACATAAAAGGAAAATAACAAGCCAATATCTCTGATGAACATAGACACAAAAATCTTCATCAAATAACTAGCCAGCTGAATTCAGCAGCATATCAAAAAGATAATTCATCATGCTCAAGAAAGCTTTATTCCTGGGATGCAAGGATGGTTCAATATACACAAATCAATATATGTGATTCACCACATAAACAGAATTAAAAACAAAAACTGTATCATCTCAGTAGATGTGAAAAAAGTCTTTGATTAAAATCCAGTATCCCAATATGATAAAAACTCTCAACAAACTAGGCATCAACAGAATGTACCTCAAAATAATAAGAGCCATCTATGACAAACCCATAGCCAGCATCATACTGAATGGGCAAAAGTTGAAAGTGTTCCCCTAACACTGGAACAAGACAAGTATGCCTACTCTCACCACTCCTATTGAACATAGTACTAAAAGTCCTAGCCAGAGCAGTCAGGCAAGAGAAAGAATAAAGGTCATCCAAATAGGAAAAGAGGAAATCACATTATCCGTTTGTTGATGATATGATTCTATACCTAGAAAACCCTAAAAGTTCTCCAAAAGACTCTCAGACTTGATAAACAACTTCAGAAAAGTTTCAGGATTCAGAATCAGCACCCGAAATCAGTAACATTCCTATACACCAGTAACTTTCAAGCTGAGAACCAAATCAAGAATACAATACCTTTTACAATAGCAAAAAAATAAAATAAAATACCTAGGAATACATTTATCTGAAGAAGTGAAAGATCTCTAGAAGGAGAACTATAAGAGACACTGATGAAAGAAATCAGAGATGACACAAACAAGTGGAAAAACATTCCATGCTCATGGATTGGAAGAATCAGTATCGTTTAAATGGCTATACTGCCCAATCTACAGATTCAATGTAATTCCTATCAAATTACCAATGTCATTTTTCATGAAATTAGAAAAAAGTTATAAAATTCATGTGGAAACACAAAAGAGCCAAATAGCCAAAACAATCCTAAGCAAAAGGAACAAAGTCTTAGGCATCACATTACCTGACTTCAAGGTAATATACTGCAAACGCTGTAGGTAATGAAAACAGCATCAAACTGTTACAAAAACAGACACATAGATCAAAGGAACAAAATAGAGAACCTGGGAAGAAAGCCATACACCTACAACCAACAGATCTTTTGACAAAGTCAACAAAAATAAACAATGAGGAAAGGACACCCTGTTCAATAAATAGTGCTGGGAAAACTGGCTAGCCATATGCAGAAGAATGAAACTGGACCCCTACCTCCCACCATATACAAAAATTAACTCAAGATGGATTAAAAACTAAAATATAATACTTCAAAGGATGCAAATCATAGAAGAAAAACTCTTCTGGACATTAGCCTGGGCAAAGAATTTATGACTAAGACCTCAAAGGCAAATGCAACAAAAACAAATATTGACAAATGGGACTTAATTAAACTAAAGAGCTTCTGCACAGCAAAAGAAACAACAGAGTGAACAGTCTACAGAATGGGAGAAAATATTTGCAAACTATGCAACTGGCAAAGGACAAATATCTATAAGAAACTCAAATAAGAAAGAAACAGCCCCATTAAAAAGTGAGCAAAGGACATTAATAGACACTTCTCAAAAGAAAAAATTCAAGCTGCCAGCAAACATGAAAAAATGCTCAACATCACAATCATCAGAGAAATGCAAGTTACAACCACAATGAGATACCATCTCACACCAGTCAGAATGACTATTAAGTCAAAATATAACACATGTTGTCAAGGATATAGAGAAAAGAGAACATACATTGTTGGTAGGAATGTAAATTAGTTCAACCCCTGTGGAAAACAGTATGAAGATTTCCCAAAGAACTAAAAATAGAAATACCATTCCACCCAGCAATCCCACTACTGAATATGTACCCAAAGGAAAAGAAATCATTTATCAAAAAGACACTTTCCCTGCACTCATATGTTTATTGCAACACTGTTCACAATAGCAAAGTCATGGAATCAACCTGTGTACCCATCGGTGGTGAATTGGATAAAGAAAATATGGTACATATATGCCATGGAATACTACACAGCCATAAAAAAACAAAATTATGTCCTTTGCAGCAACATGGATGCAGCTGGAGACTGTTATCCTCAGTGAATTAATACTGAAACAGAAAAATACTACACATTCTTTCTTAATACATGGGAGCTAAACAGTGTATACACATGGCCATAAAGCTGGAAACAAGAGACACTGAGGACTCGGAAAGGGATAAGGGATATACGGTTTGAAAAACTACCTATTGGGTACTATTTGGTGGTACCCAAATATTTGGGTGATATCTAAATGCCAGCATTACACAATTTACCCATTTAACAAACCTGTACATGTACCTTCTGAATCTAAAATAAAATATACATGTACTTGAACTTAACTCACCCCCAAAATGGAAACAACCCAAATGTTCCTCAGCTGATGTGTGGATAAACAATGTGTAGCCATATGTGAATTATGAATTATATCTCAATAAAGCTGTTAATAAAAAAAATAAGGAAAATAGTACCTCAGGTATGGAGGGATACTTCTTTAACATTATATACACACACACTTAGTCCTAAAGCCAGTTTCTTAATGGGGAAACCCCATTGGTATTTCTACTAAGATTAGTAACAGGACAAGAAAGCCCATTATTTTCACTCTTATTCAATGTTGTATTAGATATATTAGCCAGGTAATTAGACAAGAAAAGATCAATTAGAGGCATGAGTGTTGGGTAAAGAAGAGATAAACTATCTCTATTGCAGTTAACATGATAGTATACTTGGAAAACCCTAGAGAATCACTGACAAATGAATTCAGACAACAATATATTTCAATAAAGTAGCAGGGATATAAAGTTAATATGCAGAAATCAAAAGCCTTTGTATACACAAACATAGCCATTGGAAGACATATTATATTGATAGTGAAAATCCCATTTAAAATAGCATCAAACAAGGTTAAATACTTAGGAATAAACAAGAAATGTGCAAAAACTATATGAATAAAACGTTAAAACACTTCTGAAATTTGCAGATTTGAACAAGTGGAACAATATTCCTTATTCTTGGATAGGATGACTTAATATTATTAAGATATCAGTTTTTTGTAGATTACTTTGTAAATTTAACACAATCATCATGTAAATACCAAAATGCTTTTATAATCAAGTTAGACAAATTGATGCTACTGTTCATATGGTTAAAAGAATCATATAAGAATAGCTGGGAAAACACTGAAAAAGTAAAACTATTAATACAAGGGAGAGACAAACCTTACCAGACAGCTAAACATGTATGTTTTAGTTTTTTCTACTGAGAAGGCCTAGAAGTAATGACACACCAGTAGCAGGAAGTATATCTAGACATCAAGACCTTGGTTTTTGGCTGGGTGCCGTGGTTCCTGCCTGTAGTCCCAGCACTTTGGGAGGCCGAGGTGGGCAGATCACCTGAGGTCAGGAGTTCGAGACCAGCCTGGCCAATGTGGCAAAACTCCGTCTCTATTTAAAAATACAAAAATTAGCCGGGCTGGTGATGCACGCCTGTAGTCTCAGCTACTTGGGAGGCTGAGACAGGAGAATCACTTGAACCCAGGAGGCGGAGGTTGCAGTGAGCCGAGATCGGGCCATTGCACTCCAGCTTGGGCAACAGAGCAAGACTCCATCTCACAACAAAATAAAATAAAATAAAAAGACTTTGCTTTTTAAGTATCATTCTTCAACAAAAGGAATCAGGTGTCCTTGGAAACAGGATTGAGTGTAGGGCTAGAGCAGGCTGAATACAAGATGAGCCCAAAAGTAAAGAAATGCTCACAAAATGATGGGAGCATGTCAAAGGATGCATGAGTCAACTTGAAGGAGCTCCCAGTGGCCACATTTGGGACAATGTGAGCAAAAAGTACACAATGATAGTAATGAATTCTATCCAGCAGAATAAAATAAACATCGATATGACCATACTGAAGTAAAACAAGTAATTAGGTAAATAAATTGGGAGAGCTCTTGCAAGATAATTCCATCTAACAAACTATAAGTAGAGGGAATCATGAAAATAGAAAAATCATTTGGCAAACAACACAGAAATGATTGTTACAAGCACAAATGCTAAATAAATGGGCAAAAATATGAGAAACAGAAGAGTTCCATAGTCTCAGATGATCTCTCCACACGTTTATTTAATTACAAAAGAAAAAATTATAACTTTGCAGTGGAGATGCTTGGCAGACACCACCTTAACCAAGTAATCAAAGTTAATATCTCCAATAATAAGACACATTGGCGTCACATACATCCTGATGTGATGCCCTGAGAAGGGCACAACCTCTGTGATATTTTTGCCAAAAGTGCATGACCTTACTCTAATGATGATGAAACATGAAACCTAAATTGAGAGACATTTTACAAAATACTTGTTGAGTACACTTCAAAAACATCAAGGTCATCTAAGATAATAAGACTGATTGGAGGAGAAAGGAGGACTGATAATGAAATACAACGTAAAGTGTCAGCCTTGTGAAGATAGATGGAACTGTCAAAAGTACTTTGTTATAAAAACAAGCAATAATAAGAAACTTGGAATATTTACACTTCTGGAATGCTTTGGAGACAGAAATCAGGGTTGCCTAAAAGTAAGAGTTTTGCTGGGGTTAGACAGTTGTGACTATGTGGATTTTTAATGGTATATAAGTCCCAGTACAGATTTCCAGAAAAATCATTTAACGATACCTGGTGTGTCTACAAATAGGTAAATCTGTTATGGTACCAAATCCTGTGCCCTGTTTCAAAGAGAGAATTTGGCTGTAAAATTTAAGGGTGTGCTGGAAATTACTAAAAAGCAAACAAAACAAAATATAGATGAGTCAAATGGACAGAATGTGCCAAGGAGAGCAGAGCAATTGCTCAAGAAGCAGGAAATGGATTTGTCTCACTGTTGTTGTGGGTGACTTTCCAAACACTTTAGGGCAGAAGCCATATCTGTGTGTCTTTTCTCTAAGACTTTTGAACTTTATGCTGAGAGAAGTTCTTGAGTACTGTGCTATTTACTAACTTGTTTTAAGAATTGAGTTTGAAATGCTGTGCACACGTGGTCTTCACATTACATGCAGGTGCCCTGCTTGACCCTCTAGCTCTTTTAGAAAAAAAGGACCTATGAAAATGTCCCCACAAAAAGGTTTTTATAATTATTTTTCAACATTTGAATTTTGGAGACACATGATAGAAAACTGTGGACTTGCGACTGATGAAATCCGAGTTTTATTTCTGTCTCTGCCACTAGTTACTATTGAGCCATTGCCAAATAATGTTACTTTCTCAGCTTTGAGTTCTGTCTTTCGTGAAATATGAGAAGGTATATTTCTGGGATGATGGAAAAATCAGATAGAAAATAATGGCCAGGTGCAGTGGCTCATACCTGTAATCCCAGCACTTTGGGAGGCCGAGGCAGGTGGGTCAGTTGAAGTCAGGGGTTCGAGACCAGCCTGGCCAACGTGGTGAAACCCTGTCTCTACTAAAAATACAAAAATTACCTGGGCATGGTGGTGCATGCCTGTAATCCCAGCTACTCGGGAGGCTAAGGTGGGAGAATTGCTTGAACCTGGGAGGCAGAGGTTGCTGTGAGCCAAATGCTGCTGCACTCCAGCCTGGGCAACAGAGCAAGACTCTGTCAGAAAAGAAAAAAAAAAAGAAGAAGGAAGAAAGATCTGTGGTATCTACAAAGTACCTTACAAATGAAGAGAAAACAGTCATATGTTACTGCTTTTTCTCTAATTAGAAGAGGATGCTTAGTGAAAAATGTTATATGGATGAAGCATGAAATAGCTGTTGGCACATTAAACCATCTTTGTATAGTATACTTATTGCAAAATTCTGTAAGGAAGAAGCTTGAGGATAGTTATCACATCATAGAGAGTTGAGACCTGACTCAGCCCTTTAAGAATTTAGCTTTTTTGCAAGGTTGAAAGCAGAGAGTGGGGTTCTGGAGCCTATTTATTTACTAAAATTGTTATCCATCCTGGAGAAACTTTGCAAAACTGAAGTATTCGTTCATTCTGGTGGAAGGATGAAATGTAGACTATTAAACCAATTTAAGTTGTCTCCTGCTGAAACATTGTGAGGTTTTAGGAAGAATGGCTTAAGTGAATGGGTATTGAATTTAATTTTCCTGATACTATGATAATAAAAAATATTTTTAGTCCAATTGTTTGCTCTTTTGACAATTAACCAGCAAGGTGATTAAGTCAGACTTTATGCAGTTCAGATGATGTCCTTTGGAACCACTTCATGTGGTTTCAACTAACTAGTTTCATTTCTTGGAGGTGGATGATGCTGGCAGTTTCCCCCTTAATTTTGCATAAAAGGTATATAGTTCCTTAATTACAGACAACTTTCAAAAAGATGAGAGGATAAATCTTTGAGGAAATCACTTTCTTCCCTTTATTCAGATGCCATGAGGGGTTTTTTAAGTCGCTTGGCAGCTTTCTAGATGAGCATTCACTTGTCTGTTTTTAAAACATTCCCTCTTTTTCTGGCCTAAAAAATATGCAAACATGAATTCACATTATTTTATCTCGTGTGTGTGTGTGTGTGTGTGTGTGTGTGTGTGTAACTACATATTTCCTAGAGAATTCTATTTTTGTCTTTTTTCTTCCTTTCTTTTTTTTGAGCCAGAGTTTCGCTGTTGTTGCCCAGCATAGAGCGCAATGGTGCTGTCTTGGCTCACTGCAACCTCTGCCTCCTGGGTTCAAGTGATTCTCCTGCCTCACCCTCCCGAGTAGCTGGGATTATAGGTACCTGCCACCACACCCGGCTAATATTTATATTTTTAGCGGGGTGGGGGGTTTCACCATGTTGGCCAGGCTAGTCTCGAACTCCTGACCTCCGGTGATCCACCCACCTCGTGCTGGGATTACAGGTGTGAGCCACTGTGCCCAGCTGAGAATTCTATTTTAATGAAATTATTTTGTATAGTTTCCCAGCCAACACTAGTCCTCGATATTTTAGGGCAATAAAATTTATTTCTTACATCGTAATTTATTCTAATGCTACACTAAAGAAATTCTTAACAGGAAATTAGGTGGTCTAAATGGGATCTAAAGAAACAGACTCATAAAAATACTCTAAACAGCGATGGTAAACAACTATGGTGCTGAAACTTGTTTCCTTCCTAGTTCAAAACCATTTCAGAAACTGCAGGAGTGACCTTTATTTCCTTCTCTGTAGCACACACGACTATAATTTCCCATGACTATTTATGGTCTGGACAGCCCTTCTCTAACTTCCTTTTTTTTTTTTTTTTTTTTTTAAATGTCAACGGAATACGTGTTTCTTTAATGGAAAATGTTCTATTTTGGGGAAGTTGCTTTTCCTCAGATAAGTAATGGAGTTGGTGTTTGTGTGTTGAAGGGGTTGTACAAGATTGAAGAGTTTTAAATTAGCGGACTGAGAACGTGAAGTGACAGTCCTGGTGAGGACTCCTCCTAATAGCCTTTTTTTTTTTCTATCCAAGATTAAAAATAACTCTGCCTGGTATTCTGTATTCTTTTTAAGGATGATTTCATTCTTTTTTTTTTTTTTTAACAGATGGCAGAATAGTCCTGAATTGAATAGTGAAAGTTTCAAACCAAAGTGATTGAAATGAGGGAATAGTGTGGCTCATCAACAGGGTTGATCTGGGGGGCCAGGGGGAGGCATGGGAGATTTGACCCTTCTAACTCTTGCAGGCGAGTCCTATGTACTGAGCACTGTCTCTTTCCCACCTGCTGCAGCTGCACAGTTGGACATTCGTCATGAATCAGGAGGGTCATCTCTGACTCCTGAGCATGACACAGTCCGTGCCTTTGGAGTGATTTGGAACCTCATCACAGCAAGAATTTGCTGCCATTCCCCAGCCCTGCATTGTGCGTTTAACTACATTTCACAATCACCGTGGAGGATTTTTTTTTATTGTTTTTGACAATTTTAGTTATCTTAGTTATAAAACCATTCTTTATATTTTATCCACTTTTTTTTGTTTGTTTTTGAGACGGAGTCTCGCTCTGTCACCCAGTCTGGAGTTGCAGTGGCGCGATCTCTGCTCACTGCAAGCTCTGCCTCCTAGGTTCATGCCATTCTCCTGTCTCAGCCTCCTGAGTAGCTGGGACTACAGGCACCTGCCACCACATCCGGGCTAATTTTTTGTATGTTTAGTAGAGACGGGGTTTCACCATGTTAGCCAGGATGGTCTCGATCTCCTGACCTCGTGATCCGCCCACCTTGGCCTCCCAGAGTGCTGGGATTACAGGCATGAGCCACTGCACCTGGCCTTTATCCACTTTTCACTGTAGCATCTGGAAACTGTGGCAGCATATATATTATCTTGTTTGTTTGTTTTAATGTAAAATTTATATAAGTACAATATAAATACAGAAAAGTGGTCAGATCGTAAGTGTAGCACTTGCTGCATCGTCTGAAAGTGAGCACACTTGTGTAACCAGCACCTGCACTAAAAAAACAGAACGTTACAATATTCGAAATGTTACACGGTGTCTCGTGGATACTGCCTCCTTTCCCTCCCTACCTAAGAACATTATGATATTCGAAACGTTACACGCCGTCTCCTGGATACTGCCTCCTTTCCCTCCCCACCTAAGAGTTACTGCCATCCTGACTTCTGTTACTACAGAGTAATTTTGCCTGACTTTGAACTTTATATAGTTATGGTATCATGCAGTGGGTCTCCTCTTGTATCTGGCTTCTTTTGGTCATTATGTGTTTGTGAGATTCATCCTGTAGATACATGTTGTTTTAGTTCTTTATTCTCATTGCTACATCATATTATGTTGTTTTAATACAGAGCAAATTTTCTCCTGCACTTGTGAAAGTCGGTAAAATGTGCTTTGGACCTTATACTGAAGAGGAGTCAAGTCATTATGTGATTTAGTTGCCCTGTGATCTAATACTTGTTTTATTAGTATAAGAACCATTTATTATTTATTTATTCACCTAATTTTTATAGAGGCAGGATATTGCTTTGTTGCCCAGGCTGGTCTCAAACTCCTGGCGTCCTCCTGCTTTTTTAGCAAGAACTTTTGATTACAAAATAGGAAATTGTTTTTCTCTTCCTTAAGTCAGAATATTAACTTTACCATATCACTTTCTCTTCCACTCTCCGCCAACTATAAAAATAATTGCTTCCTCTTACCTTTGTGCTTCCATAAAAATTGATTGTATCTCTGTGTTTAATACATATAGCTATTGTGTTCATCATAGTTAGTGGATCACAAATACAAATGCCTGCTAATTGAACTCCTTGAAGCCAGGGCTTGTCTTTTCAATTCATGTTTCTGATTCCAGCTTCTAATATACCTAGTATCAAAGCTTTTAGGTTTCTTGAGGGTTTTTGTGACTTTTCAATGGCGTTTTGTTGCATTTTGTCATTGTAGCCTGAGATTCCTGAACGCATCTGCGAACAAACTGGAAAGCCTTCCTCCAGCCACACTTTCCGAAGAGACAAACAGTATCTTACAAGAGTTGTATTTGACAAATAACAGCCTCACAGACAAATGTGTGCCCTTGTTAACGGGACACCCCCATTTGAAGATCCTTCACATGGCCTATAACCGACTTCAGAGTTTTCCAGCAAGGTAAAGGACAGTTGTAAAGCTGTGTTCTGAATTGCATTCCTCAAAGTGTATTCATAGAAAGGTGAAGGCTGAAATATTTATTTCCCAGGTGATGTCAAGTTTGTTTGCTTGTTCCTGTTCCATTCACAGTTTCCTTTATGTAAGCTATGATGGCATTTCCCTAAAGACAAGTAGATTGGTTTTCCTCGTATGTGTCCAAAGACCTAATCACAAGGATGTGTTCTTAAGATTTTGAAATAAAATGTGTTGTTTAGCAGGTATGTTTTTTCTTTTACTTCTTTTTAACCAGTCAGATTAATTTTTAAAAAAACCATTATCCTAGAGCCAGGTGTGGCGGTGCGTGTCTGTAGTCCCAGCTACTCGGGAGGCTGACATGGGAGGGTCACTTGAGCTCAAGAATTCGAGACCAGCCTGGGCAACATAGTGAGACCCTATCTATTAAAAAATAAAGTAAATAATAAAGTTTCCAAAAACATTAACCTAATAGGGTATGTGGGAATTAGAATGTAAACCAGGAACCTGAAAATCCTTCATTATCTACCAACTTTTATATTCATATTCATGATGTATAGAACAGTGATAGACTCCACTACCACAGAAACTGTAACATTGCAAATTATGGCTGTCAAAATAGTCCATTTTTAATTTGTTTTTACTTTAATTTCTAATTTTCGGGGAGCAGTGACATTATATCTAGCTTTGAGTGAGTCTGCGTGCTGAGCCTACTGTGAGGATTTACCCTGTTTCCATTTCATTGGCTTTTATCCATCTAACAAGTTAGGGCTTGGAACACACACCTACGCATCAAAGAAGCAAACACTAACCCTTCTGGTATTCTGCTTGGTAACTGCAACTCAGCACTGGGGCCAAATCAAAACACTATCATAGCCTCCCTCTGCTGCCTTCAGGGCTACCAGTCTGTTCAAGCCTTTGCTGAAGAAGGAAGGCCCGTGTATGTGTTGACTTAAAGTATTGCTCTGTTTTTGGCGTAATGAAATATTTACTTTCCTCCTCATTTGATATTAATAATTAAACTATTTTATGCTTACGTCCATCTACTTTTACTTCACTATGGAATGGGGAAGTGATATTTTTGGAAAAAACCATGATAATCACATAACAGCAACCTATCTGAAAGGGCTCATTGTCCTTTCAGATGATGAATATCTAAACTCTGCAGAGGAAAGGATCATCAGCTCTAATTCTGAGGATATACCCCCAGTGACCCGTGCCAGGTGTAATCACCCACCCTAAGTGCAGAGAAACTTTTAACACACCTTGTAAAAAATCCATCTAGGAATAAATTCTGTCTCCCTGTGGTTGTGATCTGGCTTAGTAGCTCCCCTGCAAACCAGACTACTTTAAGAGCTGGGTCTGTGACCTTGCTGTCTCCTCAGCCTCACATCTCACACAAGGCCCACACTTAAATGGTTGCTGAATTAAAGAACGGGACCACCATCTGGTCATTTTGTCTTCACATCTTTTGCCACCTTCTTTTTATGTGGCGAGTTGGAAATTTCTTTAACTTTTTCTTTTGGGGGGCCTGTTTACTGTGCTTTTAATAATTTTTCATGCACCATTACCCATTAGTTTCAAGGCATAAGGGCTGGCATCTGCTTCTGGTGAGTCTTCAGGAAGCTTACAATCATGGCAGAAGGTGAAGGGGAGCCATTGTGTCACATGGTGAGAGAGGGGGCAAAAGAGATGCCAGGATCTTGTGTGAATGCACAGCGTGTGAATTCTCTGATTACCATGGGAAGGGCATCAAGCCATTCACGTGGTATCTGCCCCATGACCAAAACACCTCCCACCGGGCCCCACCTCTAACATTGGGAATCACGTTTCAACATGAGATTTGGAGGGGACAAATAATCTAAACCATATCACTCTATTTCTTTCAAAATATAACATATTTAAATAATATTCTTAGAAATTCGGGCTATCATAGATGGATTACTTCATAGTCTGTGTACGTATTGTTTGTAGTATATTCTGATACCACACTGGATGTATATGATATTAAAAGGTCTGACTTCATAAGATAAAAACTTAGTTTTTACTGTATCTTAGGCATATATTTATTTTCAAGATAAACAAGGTAATTTTTATATTTGAAAGATGACAGAAAAATAATACAGCGTTTTTTTTGTTAAATTGTTTAAAAGTGTATTGTGACAAATGAAACTATAACAGGTAGAAACAATACCAAAAAATGTAAACTATTATTCAGCTTATGGGTCTGAGTCACACTAATGGGGAATCCTGTGCTTCTTGGAGTCTAGCATCAGCAGGAGTGGTAAAAGGGTCAAAAAAGTGCCAGATACTATTACAGTGATTGCAGAGGTGGAGGCATTGTTTTTTCTTTCAAATTTATAAAGAATGCAAGAAACCCTGATTCTGGAATTTTTCTTTAGTTGGTTATTGTAATTATTGATGAAGATTATAGATGAGGAGGATTGAACAATAAAAGACATTCTTAAACGGAAGTATTAAATTAATTACATTAGAACATATTATTAAGATAAGGTTGGAAAGATTCCTTCTTGGTAGATGTTTAGAACAATTGAGAGAAATGTCTTTTGGCCCTGGTGTGAATTTGGGCTCTGCCAGAAGTCCAAGAGGTGATCCAAATGGGCTTTTAACACACCCCTTGCTCCTTACCACCACTTTGTATTCATCAGTGATGTCAGAGGAATTGGGGGAGTGGGGGTTGAAGAAAAAGCTTATCTTAATACAAACTATAGACCTGTTCTCTACCTCCCCCTTGAGTTTTCAGTGCCACTACAAAGAAATCATACTCTCTGAGCTCTTTTAAGGCAGTTATATTGGATTAGTGCTGGCTTTTGACCCATTTAAATAGTGTTTTTATTAGTGTTCAGACCAAGCTATACAGTAACATGATTATTGCCAGGGTAACTTAATTTCCACACAGACTATTAGGAGGAAAAGGGCATCCATTTTCCTTCTTGTTGACAATTTGAAGAGTTGAATAGTTTTTGTTCTGTAGTGAGAAAGGAGCTGTTAAAATATTTCACTACTCCAAAATGATAGTGAAAAAATGGTCTTGTTTGTAAAAATGACTGTTACAAATGAATCCTTAAAGTCATAGCAATTTAATTCATCCTTTGATTCTCGTCATGTATTATTTTCTTTTAAATTGCTTTATTTTCTCTTTTTTTAGTAAAATGGCGAAACTGGAGGAACTTGAAGAAATTGATCTCAGTGGGAATAAGCTGAAAGCCATCCCAACAACGATCATGAATTGCAGGCGCATGCACACCGTGATTGCTCACTCCAACTGCATCGAGGTCTTTCCCGAAGTTATGCAGCTCCCAGAGATCAAGGTATGTGGTTTCATTTCATAAACTCTAAGCTTCAGGTCGGCAAAGACAGTTGACTTCCTGATTCATCAATTCAGGACGTTTTCATCTTTGTTGGGTTTATTCAGAATGAAGGCCCCCATTAGCCCTTACTTCCTCCTTCCTAACCAAGGGACTACACCGTTGAGTTGGCAGAGTTAAAAAACAAAGCAGGCCGGGCGCGGTGGCTCACGCTTGTAATCCCAGCACTTTGGGAGGCAGAGGCGGGCGAATCACGAGGTCAGGAGATCGAGAACATGGTGAAACCCCGTCTCTACTAAAAATACAAAAAAAAAATTAGCCGGGCGTGGTGGCGGGCGCCTGTAGTCCCAGCTACTCGGAGAGGCTGAGGCAGGAGAATGGCGTGAACCCGGGAGGCGGAGCTTACAGTGAGCCAAGATTGCGCCACTGCACTCCAGCCTGGGCAACAGAGCTAGACTCCGTCTCAAAAAAAAAAAAAAAACAAAAAAAACCACTGGAGCAGGTTTTAGGAAAATTGGATTTCTAGGCTCAGTCCCTCACTTACTGTATGACACGAGGCCCACATAGCCACCCTATACTTCTTTATCTGTTAATAGTTCCACTTATTTCCAGGGTGGTTATGAGGCTCAAAGGATGAGGCTGGTGTAATCGCAGTTTGAAAAAGTTAACAGTACCACTACACATCCCTCCCCACCAACTCATCTAGTTAAATAGCACACCCCACCATAGTAGCCCACTAGTGGTAATTCCCTATATAGACAAAGCATCATTGCTGTCACCAAACATTGATTTCAACTGAATGAAATTGGCAGAGCAGATATTATTGTCATTTGACAAGTAAGGACACTGAGTTGCTGAAAACTGAAGAGATCTGTGTAAATTAAGACAGCAAATTGGTAGCAGAGGTAGTCTGCAAGTCCTGACTGCTGACTTGAGGTAGACTCATGGGATGAAACCAGTTCACTAGAATGAAAGCCATATTAACAACCATGTGTTCCTATTTTGTTTCTTTTTTGGAGGGAAATGGTACAGAAGTAAAAAGATCTTTATATACAATGTAGTTTTTTCATTTGTATCTTAGCATTTCTAGTTATCGATTTTATGCTTAATGAAAAATAATTTGGTGGTTACAGACTTGGAGCATATTCTAATCTCCTGACAGGGAACAAGAGTAGTCCAACTTAGCCATTCTTCACTTTCCAGGCACTTGCTGATATAAACCTTGTGTTTCAGATTAAGAAAGCAAATAGACGTTTGAAGACATTTTAAATGGCTTGCATAACTTTTTTTTTTTTTTGAGGTGGAGTTTCACTCTTGTTGCCCAGGCTGGAGTGCAATGGTGCAATCTTGGCTCACTGCAACCTCTGTCTTCTGGGTTCAAGCGATTCTCTCACCCCAGCCTCCCTAGTAGCTGGGATTACAGGCGCCCGCCACCATGCCTAGCTAACTTTTGTATTTTTTTGTAGAGACAGGGTTTCACCATGTTGGCCAGGCTGGTCTCGAACTCCGACCTCAGGTGATCCACCCGCCTCGGCCTCCCAAAGTGCTGGGATTACAAGCGTGAGCCACCACGGCTGGCCGGCTTACATAACTTTTTATCACAACAGTTTTTACACATTTATATGGTTGAGATGTGTACAAGCCATTTTGTTTGTGTGTGTGTGTGCATGCATGTGCATGTATGCTTTAAGCCACGAAATGTTTTACTTTGGGCTTTAAGAACACTGTCTCACACATCACAGTGGCATTTTAAGATGTTTGTTATAAATTTCTAGAATTTGGCCAGGCGTGGTGGCTCACGCCAGTAATCCCAGTACTTTGGGAGGCCGAGGCGGGCAGATCATGAGGTCAGGAGATCGAGACCATCCTGGCTAACACAGTGAAACCCGATCTCTACTAAAAATATAAAAAATCAGCTGGGCATGGTGGCTCACACCTGTAGTCTCAGCTACTCGGGAGGCTGAGGCAGCAGAATGGCATGAACCTGGGAGGCAGAGCTTGCAGTGAGCCAAGATCGCGCCACTGTGCTCCAGCCTGGGCAACAGAGCGAGACTCTGTCTCAAAAAACAAACAGCAACAACAACAACAAAAATTTCCAGAATTTTTACTTTCTGTATAGTAACTTTCACATTGAGGAAGAGCCATGCTCTGAAGGGGGACAGACCTCCAGTTGGATCCCAGCTGAAAATTCACTGCTCTGTTTCCTTGTATGTTAAAGAAAGAAAAGAATTGGTACTTCCTTCATAGTATTGTTGTGGAGATGAAATGAAATAATACATGTAAAGCATTTGAAATAGGAGTGTCACACAGGAAGAACTCCCTAAATGTTAGCCATTATTAATCAACACATGCTCTCAATGTGGTTCATCTGTGATGTTGATCATATAGAGCAACTATTTTGGCTGAAGCTCAGCAAAATCCAAGAAATTTATTACTTAAGCAAATGTTTATTTGCCTTTTAGCACAGGAAAGATGTTGTCAGCTAGACTTCCCAGGGTTTCCTCAGCTGCCCATTACTTGATACAGTGGCTGTGCTGTGCCATCTTTTACCGGGGGTTGTTAAACTGGTCTCTATGTGTAGTGCAGGTGAAATTCCAGCACAAGAGAAAGTGAGAGTCTCAAGATTAAATCTATTTGCTGGTCTTAGTGTCTGTACCTGTCTTTTAATGTTATAAACTCTTAAATGTAGATTTAGATTCTTGTTTTGGGGTTCTTTGTTTGTTTGTTTAAGTATCTGGTTTAAAATACAAATAGAGGCCGGGCTTGGTGGCTCACATCTGTAATCCCAGCACTTTGGGAGGCTGAGGCAGGTGGATCATGAGGTCAGGAGTTCGAGACCAGCCTGGCCAACATGGTGACACTCTGTCTCCACTAAAAATACAAAAATAAGTCGGGCGTGGTGGTGGGCACCTGTAATCCCAGCTACCCAGGAAGCTGAGGCAGGAGAATCACTTGAACCCGAAGGCAGAGGTTGCAGTGAGCCGAGATTGCACCACTGCACTCCAGCCTGGGCAACAAGAGCAAAACTCCATCTCAAAAAAATAAATAAAATACAAATAGAAATTTAGGCCAGGCGCGGCAGCTCCTTGGGAGACCGAAGCAGGTGGATCACCTGAGGTCAGGCTTTCGATACCAGCCTGGCCAATATGGTGAAACACCGTCTCTACTAAAAATACAAAAATTAGCCAGGTGTAGTGGCACGTTCCTGTAGTCCCAGCTACTTGGGAGGCTGAGGCAGGAGAATCACTTGAACCCAAAGGGGGAGGCTACAGTGAGCCGAGATCACACCAATACACTCCAGCCTGGGTGACAGAGTAAGACTTCATCTCAAAAAAAAAGAAATGTAAATGTTTTTAGATTATAACTAGATTTTGCAAAACACAAATTTTGCTGTATGAAAACTAATCCTTTCCTAGACTCTTGCTTGGATTCCTGGATTACAGAATCAGTACCTTTGTTGCTATTGAATTCCTTCCCCTGTTGTCTTCTCTCTGTACCTGCTTTACAACTCCTTTTCAATTTTACCTCCCATATTTTTAAATGGTTTCCATTTTTTTTGCTCTTTGATTGATTTTCCCCCCAGCTATTACACCTTAGCATTTTTCTTATGTTAACAATATCCATTCTTTCAGACTGAGCTCCCCCATTACCAGTAGATAGAAGTTTTGTTGTTGGGATTTTTGGGGGGACTGAGCAATACCAAGTATCCTTTATGTACAAACATGTAAATGTTTCATCCCTGGACAGATAGTATTCTTGAAAAAGATAGTAGTTATATTGTTTCAGAACTCTGAATTGATATTTTTATGTCATATGAGAATATTTTAAGTTGCAATATAAGTATTTATGTATATTTGAATATCTAAAAGAAAATCTTGTAAAAATTGTGCGTATCTTAAATGATAAATATACCTATGAAAGTCTTCATTGTAAACTGTGCCTATTTTTATGTATTTTATGTAAACTAAGCATATTTTTAATGTAAAAAGTAATTTCATTTCTATGGTGATATATTCCAACCTGTATTAAAATTTTATTATTGAGTTAATAACTCTAGATTACATTCACACTGTTTCTTGAAAATAAAGTGCAGTAGGTGTTACTTGTAAAGCATCTCATAAAGGTATTAAGATCATTGCAATTTTAAAAACTTAGCAGATAACATTTCAGAAAAGATAAGATCATGGTGTATTTAACTAGCTAGTTTCACCAAGCATTGTTATCTTTTCAGACATTAAAAGAAAGTGATTATTCATAGCTTTGTTACCAAAGTTTTAAAAACAGTTATTGTTTAAAAGAGCAAACAAATCTCCATACTGAGATGTATGCTAAAATATGTTTTTAAAACACCTGAATAATTAATTATTCATGTACATCTTAAACTATTTGCACCATCTAATCTTGGATAAAATTGAGCTCTAGCATTTTTTTCATTTTGATATATCTAATGAGATCTGTAAAGTGATCATCAGGTGTTAATTTCTGTATTTGGATAGGGAGGTTATGTAAGTTATTAGTAGGAAAAATAAAATGAGTTTTTCAGAATTTTCCAGTGAGCCTGAGTGGATCATTAGTGTTATTATCCTCACTTTTGTTTAGCCCTTTCGCACTGATCTTCCAAACCCCTACCACCAGTCCAGTTTTGCTTGGAGCAGATTGTGTTCTCTTTTGGTTCTAAAACAGACAGACCTCCCTCTGGATACAGATTAGCTCTTGATCGTCTAGTAAGGAAAACAAGATCTGAGTCACACAGACACCAGACTTGGTTTGGCTGGACCTGGACCTAAGTCCATGCTAAGGCTGCTCATGGCTGAGGAACCTCAGAAGCAGAGGTGGCCATGGATATGGCACTTGTTTCTCCTTCCACTGAACTGCATAGCAGTCACATTAGTAATATAGTAATTTTGCAACAAAACCCAAGCTGTTAGTTAATAGTGACCTAATCTAAACCCTTCCCCTGCTTTTTTTGACATAGGGTCTCTGTCACCCAGGCTGGAGCCAGGTGTTCTAACCCTTTTTTGAAGTGTATTTTAAGCAGGTGAAATGTGTTGATACATGCGGTGAATGAAGTTTGTAATTTGGGATTTAAACATCATATCAGTAACTTCTTTGTCAAATTTCCATGTTCCTGTTGCTTACTGATTCTAAGAACAGCATCTTTTTAGATGTTTTAATTATCTTTAGAAGATTATTTTCATGTTTGTTGCATGCAGTAATAAACTACTTGGCTAAGTTGAGTGACTCATATCTAAAATCTGTGTTACCTTAACTGGGAAATGGAGTATGAAGTGGTTTTAATATGCTATACTCTTGAGGACAATGGCTATAGGAAGTTTAAAAAATAAATTGAATATAGATCAGCTGTCAATCAGCTAGAGAGAAAACCACGATCCCATAGTCACCATGTAGCCAGACTTGGCTTGGCTGGATTCCAGCAAGCCCTGTTTGTTGTTGTTCTTGTCTCTAAAGTCAAATGAAATAGAGAATATCAGCCCAATCACAAAGACACAAAGAACTTGGGGAAATGGCTGGGTCAGAATGGATGAAAGAAAGTGGGTTGATTCTTGGGGAAGTAGGAAATGGATATGAAGACAGGTCAGGAACCAAGTTCAGGCTTCAGTTGGGTGGCGTAGTTGACCTAATAGACCTAAAAACGTCAGCTTGGCATAACGCATATCCAAAAACCTGAAACCAGGAGCAGTCATTATTATGGTGCTGGAATCAAGTTAAGTAATAGTTACTGAGGAAATTTTCCAACCATTGCGGAATCTACTGTCAATTCCTGTTTGGGACAAGGCTTGATACAAGGGCTAAGGAAAGAGGAAGCAAGCAGTGTCTACTGGAAAGTGGCCATTGAAGCCACTCTGCACCCAGCCTCACCAGGAACAGACTAGCAGGAAGTTAAGACTGCATATTATCTCTGTCTTTCAAAATTGGTGTAATGAGTTAACCCAGACTAGTTTTTTTTTTTTTTGAGAAGGAGTCTCTCTCGCTCCGTTGCCCAGGCTGGAGTGCAGTGGTGCGATCTCCACTCACTGCAAGTTCCGCCTCCTGGGTTCACGCCATTCTCCCACCTCAGCATCCCGAGTAGCTGGGACTACAAGCGCCCGCCACCACACCCGGCTATTTTTTTTGTATTTTTAGTAGAGATGGGGTTTCACTTTGTTAGCCAGGATGGTTTCAATCTCCTGACCTCATGATCCGCCCGCCTCGGCCTCCCAAAGTGCTGGGATTACAGGCATGAGCCACTGCGCCTGGCCAACCCAGACTAGTTTTGTGTGTGTGTGTTTTTAACTCTGGTTTCAGCAGATCTTTCTAAATTCAAAGCCATGCCCATTCTAACAAAATATTGCATACATTTTACAGAATAGCTTATGTTCTATACAGACGAACAATTAGTCCTTCATGAGCTCGTGCATTTTAGAAGGCATCTCTTTAGAGAGGTTTCTGGAGAAAGGAGCACCATGACTCAGTCCTCAGAAGAAGTGGTCTGTGAGGTGGTTACTATGGTGCTCTTCAGATCCTGAGGGCAAAGGGAAGTGCACTCATGCACCCAGAAATCTGGGAGACGCCTGGAAATCACCTGTAAATATTTTTTGAAGTCTCTTTTTCAGTCTAAAAATTCATGCTCATTTTATGTTCTACTTTTTATCATTTCTCTTTTTTTAATGTAAAAATAATGGCTCTTTCCCTTCTCAATCTGAGTAAAACTGAAGCCCCCAGCATGTGCCAGGCATCCTGTAACTTTGTAATATACCATTGAGTACCCTCAAGGGCACACATAATCAATTTTAAGAAGTGATTAAACGTTATTCTTGTCTCCTTCCTGCTGGGCTAGGCACGGTGGCTCATGCCTGTAATTCCAACACTTTGAGTGGCTGAGGCTGGAGGGATTGCTTGAGGCCAGGAGTTCAAGACCAGCCTGCACCACATGACAAGACCTTGTCTCTTTGGGGAAAAAAAAGAAGTGATGATGTAAAGAAATTGCTCAGTTTATACAGCATACATTTTCTTAAAGTCAAAATTTGCAGATAACTTAGTTTTAGTGTTTGAGGAAATTCTGTATTTGAACAAACAGAATACTAAAGATTGTTACCCTGCTTGTCATTTTTATCACCTCAAATTCTTGCCAATTTTAAGGTTTCCCTAGGTTTCTTCAAGGCTTCCCAAATCTAAAATGCAGTTGAGAAAATCATAGACACTGTATGTAAATTTAAAAGGAATGCTTTATACGAGATTAAAGGTCTTTCTTTGCAGCTCCCTATAAGGTGAGGAAGTTTAAACATTAATGCACATTTCTCAGTAATTATATATAAATGTGATTTTTTTAAAAAAGAGGGTCTTGCTCTGTTGCGCATGCTGGAGTGCAGTGGTGCAATCATAACTCACTGCAGCCTCAACTTCCTTGGCTCACAGGAAGCTCCCACCTTGGCTTCCTCAGTAGCTGAGACTCCAGGTGCTCAGGAGCCTGGCTAATTTCTTAAAATTTATTTGGAGATGGTCTTGCTATATTACCCAGGTGGATCTTGAACTCCTGGCCTCAAGCAATCCTTCCACAACAGTCTCCCAAAGTGCTGGGATTACAGATGTGAGCCACTGCACACGGCCATAAATACAATTTTATGTAGAATAATAGTACTACACTTTGACTCTCAGGTCTGTGTTTGGGGTAAAAGGTGAGTTCAGACTGACTCATTCAGTTAATAAACCTACTTAATTGTATGAACATCCCAGGTTAGTGATCACTTAGACATTTATAACACCAAGAATGTATAGTAGTTTAAGAGAATTTGACTGAAAGTTGTATATTGAGAAACAGTACATATGTGTGTATATTTATTTTACTATTAAGCTAAAATGTTCTAGTTCCTATAGCATCATAAGAAAGGGAGGCAGTGTAGACTGCTTCTGTATGAGACACGATCTATAGGATCCACAGTTCATTATCTGATCCCTCTGCCTGTCCAGCCTTATCTTCTGCTCTGGGGCCCAACAGTCTCCAGCCTCAGCAACCGCTCATAGTGAGTTTCCTGATATGCCACACAAACGTTATTCTTGTCTCCTTCCTGCTGTACCTGCTATTAGCTCTCCCTAGATGTCCACCTGTTCTCACATGCCTGATTAACTTTGATTCTGCACAAAAATCTTCTCTGGAAAGGCCTCTCTGGGGTCTTGTTATCTGTCCCTGGGCTGCCATGACCTGTGCATACTTCTGCCAAATCATTGATCATACCAGCTAAAGGTGTATTGTTTATTTTCCCCCGCTATTCTGGGAGTTCCTCAAGGGCGGGGACTGTGTCTGCCATCTCCGTATGTCCCTGATGTTGGCTTATTGCCTGCCGATTTGTAGGTCCTTAATACATGTTCTTTTGAAAGAATACTTGCATTTATTTACTTCTTATGAATTCAGTAGGGAAATATGTTATACACTAGCAGCTTTTACCTTGCAAGGGCAAGGAAATCCAGACTGCAATTGGGATCCTCATTTTTGGAACTGACTGTGCCATTGGGGAGCACGGTGGAGGTGGTGGACTGGGGATAGTCTGCAGGAAGGAAGGAAGTAGGGTGTTACAGAATCTAGCAGCCGGTAGGTTAAGTTGCCATTTCAGGGCAGTACAGGCAGCTATTTGGCAGATGATATATAATACTTTGCTATGAATATTGATATGCCTGTTTCTTTGGTAATGTTCTGAGGAAAACATAATAAAGATAGGCTCCATGCAGCTTTTGTGATAGTTAAACTATACATCAAATTGAATTTCTTTTTCTTTAAGATATAATGACTTTTTTATGCTCTTACCTAAATGTGTTTGTAATGATTTTCCTCTAAATCAAGAGTTCTTCTCAGCTATGAGTTATCTCACTTTTTCTGAGGGTTGCATAATTTTTTGGGCATTCTTACCAGAATTTTGATTATAACAAAGTAATTTTTGTTAGCTATCTTCTAGAATGGGCCTGAAAGAGGGAAAGATAATTTTCTTTTAGTCATGTTTTAGCCAGATTTAACATTCTATTTAATATATTTTTAAGAAAGTTGTAGTACACTAACCATAGAGGTACATATATTAACAATATAAAGTATCTTTTTTTTTTTCCAGTTTCACTCAAATATTTTCTATTTGCTTAGTGGTAACCATTATAACGATTCAGCCAACAAGTGTTTGTGGAGTACCTCAGCAGTCAGCCCATGTTGAGGACTATTGAAAGAACATGGCAGAATGCTTCTAAGCGTGTTGCTCACTGTATTAACACTGGGAGGGCAGCACCAGATACCAACATCCTGTAATTTTTTTTTTCAACTTTCTATAATTTCTGCGAACGAAGCTCCTTCCTGTGTGCAGAAGTATAAAAGGGTGTTTTTGCTTATCTGCCGTTAAAGAAAATGGTTGCATTCTTATGTAGAAATAAACAATGATATTTAAAATGTATTAAAATTGCATTACAATGCTGTTTATTCTATGCTGAACTTAACCTAAGCACTGGTATCTCAGTTCTCATCCTAGCAGATTTAATTACTGAAACACCTTACAAGAGTCCTTCATAAATTCATTGAAAAAATGATTGTCATGTGCCAGGCAATCATTTGTTCATTTGTTCATCCTTTTAGTGAAGCCATTTATTGAACATCTACAATTTCCAGTGCACTGCGCTTAGGATATCCGGGGAGAAACAGCAGCAATCCCTGCTCTCTAGGAGGCCATAGTCTCTTGGAAGAAATAAGTAAGCAGATAATTATAACAAGGGACACCGAATTGAAACAGGTTGTAGTAGAGTTGGCACTGAGTTGAGTCTTAAACGGAATCAGGCATATTGCACCAGATAAAAAGCAAGAAAAGCATGAAGAAAAGGGTTCCAAGCACAGAGAGAAGCATGTGTAAAGGCACAGACAGATGAAAGCATGTCACATGCACAAGCTGCAGGCACTCTGGCATGGGTGGAACATGGAGTGTGGAGTGTGTGCAAAGTTGGGGATGCCTTGTTGGACATTGTGAGGAGTTTGATGTCGGGTTGAAGGACACCTGGGAGCAGGCTGACAGACTGAAGCTGGAGTGTGAGTAGGTGGAGTAAACCACACTGAGAAACCATCCTGACAGCATACAAAGAGTGCATCGAGGGAAGCAAGACCAAAAGCAAATTTCTGGTGCAGCCAGAGCCCTCCAGGGGAAATGGGATGCAGGTCAGTCCAGGGTAGTGGAGCTCCCCGGAGGGGAACCGGCTGCAGTGAATCAGAGACTGTGAATCAGAGACTCTGTCACAGGAGCCTTGGGGAGCAAACAGTCCTGGGCAGAGGGGAGGCACAGGAACATCATCTCTAAGAAGGTCTGCGTTACAGCCTCCAGCATTATCTTCATAATTAATTAGTTACCCTACTGAACTCATTTCATAATTTGATAATTTAGAGAATAAGCTGTTTTATATCTGTAGAAACAGTGTTTATCAATTTCATAAAATTTAGTATTGCTGCAGAATGCCTTTAATCCTTGACCAGAGGCATTTTCCTACCCCTGAATTTGTTTCTGTCAACTATTTGCATCCTAAATTACTCACACTTATTAGCTCTTTATTTCCTGTCCCGTCAGTGTTCAGTAGATTTTTTATATCCCCATTTGTTGTCCTGCTGTGCTGATGTGTACTGACTCTGTTGGTAGCATGTCCCATTATTACCCAGTATTATCGGGTATCAGTTTTTCATTAAACTCTGGTTGACTATTGATGTAACCATTATTTATAATTGAAAAAAAAAAAAGCAAAAAAGAGATGACCATTTTCTCTAATATTAATATTTAGGTTAAGTAAATTAATGTACATCTACTAGAATTAGTATGGGGCTATTAAAGGTGGTGGTATATTAGGGCATTCAGGCTGCTATAACAACATACCTTAGACTGGATAATTTATTAACAACAGAAATTTCTTGCTCACAGGTCTAGAGGCTGGGAAGTCCAAGATGAAGGTACCAGCAGATTGGGTCTGATGAGGCCCCATTTCTCATAAATAGTTCCTTCCATGTGTGCTTGTCTGGTGGAAAGAGTGAACAAGCTTGCTGGGCCTGTTTTATAAGGCCACTAATCCCATTCATGAGGACAAAGCCCTTATGACCTAATCTGTTCCCAAAGGCCCCACTTCTTAATACTATCACGTTGGGGATTAAGTTTCAGCATATGATGAAAATTTGTTGGGGGACAAACATTCAGACCATACCAGATGGGAATGAAGATGGGGAAAATGGTTACAGTAGAGTGATAGAAGAGTAAATGAAATTGCACCTACGTTTGAGATTTTTAAGGCTTTTAAAAAATATGTATGAATAACGCTATAAGGAAAAAAAAACAGAATGCTAACCCTGGTTGTCTTAGGGTGGTAGATTTAAGGGTGTATTTTTCTGAGCTTTTCTTTGTGCTCAGCTTTTTGTGGATAATGTGGTTATAATGCTCTCATAATAAAATATGATTATTTAGAATGGCAATATAATTTTTTTCATTGCTACTATTTGGAAGCAACTGTATGAAACATTTTGTGTGAAAGCATTGTGTTGTTTGAAGTCTGTTGAAAATATATTTATCCAAAAATACAGGTTTTCATTTTACCCAATCTCTACCTTTCCCCAATCCCTACTAGATTTAAATTCTTTGAGAATCTTTCCAAATAAAAGGAAGATTTTGTCCACTTTTAAGATCCTGAAGTTCTTGAGTATAATCTCCCTCCTCCCTTTTTTTAAAGGACTGAAGAGAGAACAAAACAATTCCCCTTTGATCGTTTCTGTGAGCACTTTTGAAACTTACAATAAGGTACTAATTCAGCCAGATAATTGAATGCTCTCCACCCCATACTATATACTATATATATTCTGCATTCTCATATCTAGAGCGCTGACCACTCCATTTCTCTTGTGTATGGTGAGCCTTCTCCACCTAGGTTCTCTCCTCCCTGAACACAAGGGCAGCCCCTCTTTTTACAGTACACCTTATTTAAGCTTTACATCAGTTTTGTGAGAAAGGAGCTATAATTTCTACTTACAGGTAAAACTTGATTTTTTTGTAACCAACATGACCCTTTTGTGATTTTTCTTTCAAGTTAAATTAGGCAGGACCTGTTGGAGAGTCCAGATGTTGATTCCTTGAGGGTAGGATCCATACTTGACTCAGCCCCTTTTTTTGATACAAATTAGGCAGGATTACCTGCTCGTCTTGCTTTTTCCAATTTCTTATTCAGCTTCTTTTGAAATATCTTCTCATTTTGAGTGTGTGTTACCTGCCTTTTCCTTATTTTACATGTTCTTTGTTTGTTTTTTGTTTGTTTTCTGTTTTGTTTTTTTTTTTTTGAGACAGGGTCTTGCTCTGTCGCCCAGGCCGGAGTGCAGTGGCGTGGTCTCTGCTCACTGCAACCTGTGCCTCCTGGATTCTTTCTTTTTTTTTTTTTTTTTTGGTGAGACAGATTTACTCTTGTTGCCCAGGCTGGAGTGCCATGGTGCAATCTCGGCTTACCGCATCCTCTGCCTCCCAGAATCAAGCGATTCTCCTGCCTCAGCCTCCCTAGTAGCTGGGATTACAGGCATATGCCACCACGCCTGGCTAATTTTGTATTTTCAGTAGAGACGTGGTTTCACTGTGTTGCCCAGGCTGATCTCGAACTCCTGACCTCAGGTGATCCGCCTGCCTCTGCCTCCCAAAGTGCTGGGTTTACAGATGTGAGCCACTGCGCCCGGTGCACCTGCCGGATTCAAGTGATTCTCATGCGTCAACCACCTTGAATAGCTGGGATTACAGGCTTACGCCACCACCTGGCCAATTTTTGTATTTTTAGTAGAGATGGGGTTTCACCATGTTGGCCAGGCTGGTCTCAAACTCCTGACCTCAAGTGATCCACCCCACTCGGCCTCCCAAAGTGCTGGGATTACAAGCGTGAGCCTCTGTACCCAGCCTTCTTTGTTTTTTGTTTTGTTTTAAGAAATTCCTTTAAAGTTCATTTTAATGTTTGAGCTATAGTTCTCATGGCATGGAGATTTTGTGAGCAATAAGAAAATCCATTAGGATTTTTTAGTTAATGCTTAATTTTAAACGTGGAGATAAACTTAAGTGGAAAATATAGGAAGAATAAAGAACATGGATTTTCTGTGTTATTCAAAGAAAATAAAAAAATTTTTTTTTGCATTTAGCAAAATCGATTTTAAATGTTTATGGCAAAGTAACAGATAAGCCTCCTTTTCCACATTTGTCTAGTATATTATAATGAATGGTCAGACTGATTTGCATGCAAAGGGTAGGAGTATAGAACTCCCTGAAGAACTTTTCTAGACCATCTCTTTCTTGTTTGCACTTGTTCCTTTGTCAGTGTGTGGACCTGAGCTGTAATGAGCTAAGTGAAGTCACATTACCAGAAAACCTGCCTCCCAAACTGCAGGAGCTAGACCTGACTGGAAACCCTCGCCTTGTCCTTGATCACAAAACCCTGGAACTACTGAAGTAAGTATTCTGTAAAGCACTTTATCCCCATCATTGTCCACTGGCAATGGGATTCATATCTTAGTGAAAATGGGAAACAAAATATGAAGCATCATTGACTTGTTGGCTGTGTTAACACACACAACAGGATATACAAGATGCAGGGAAGCAATGAACAACCAAGATGTAACTTAAATCTCAGTAGTCACTGGTAACGTGGTTGTGACAGTTAATGCAAATGTTAAGGAAGGATTTTAAAAGAGATGGATGATATAGGGAAAATTAACAGTGTGGCACTGAAATCCAGGTTATTTAAATAAAACCGAGAATGTGGAGTAGTTAGATCCTACCAATAGTTAAATCTTCACGGTTTGGGAAAGAGTTCATCGATGCTGTTTCATTCTTGATATTGATAAAGAATTAGTGGTTGGAGTTTTCTATGTAAAACCTTAAAGGTCTGCAGTAGGAAAGATGTCTTAATGAGAATGTTCATCATAGAACTCTAAATGTCTACTAAGAATTAAATAATGTTCCACAATTGAATATTACAAAGCCATTTAAAATTATTTAGAGCTATATTGCTAACTCAAAAGATCTTTACAGTATATTAAGTGAAAATATTAATAAAATTCACAAAGAAGTTTTATAGTATAATTCAATTTTTGCAACATAAATTTGTGTGCATTGGGTATATGTACATGTGTATGCATACACACATCTAGAAAATGCCTGAAAGGATATATAACAAGACTTAAAGTGGTGTTATTCTCTGGATAATAGTATTATGGGTGGTGTTTATTTTCTTCTTTAAATTTTTCTGAATTTTCAGAATTTTGGGGGGTATATCAGTAGCAGTTTTAAACATTGTCATACATTAGTCATTATGCATGCCATATATGTTTATTCAATGTTGGAATATTTGTTGCTGAAAGTCATCTTCCATTATCTTAAGAAAATCAGAAAAGAACAGTAGAATTTTGGTGAATGGTCCATTAATACTATCCTAGGCTGTAGTGCAAACCAAAGTTTGAAAAGCAGTTAAAGTGATTCCTGGATAGAATTGGCCTAATTAGTGCCTAATTTTTGGCATTTTAGTACTTGATGAGAAAATTAATTTTGATACATGGTTGAAAAATACTGCCAGAGTGTCCTGAGGAAGGCGTAGAGACCGAGGTTCTCTCCATTGTTGATCACTTGTATGAAACCTTGGCCTAAACCCCTCCATCTGTCCAGACCTAAAAGATGAGAAAAAAAATGGCCTACATGATCTTTAAGGTGCTTTTTAAGATCAAGAAAACATGGATTATCAAAATACATCATCTTTAAACAGATAGCTTTTTAGTATTTTTTACATGTAGGATACAAAAATTTTTGAGCATTTTTTACAAATAAAATTTAAAAATAATTGTACCAAAATTTGTTAATAAATGGAAGTAGCCACTTAGAGAAAAATTAAAGTTGCATTCTTATATCACACCAAAATCCAGCTGAAATAGCTGAATCTGTAAAATTAAATGATTTTTAAAAGTAATAAGAAATCATATGAATATCTTAAGTTAGAAAAAGATTTTTTAGGCCAAGAAATGAAGGGAGTAAGTTGCAAGAAAAGAAATCAGTACATGTAGATTGGTTTCAATATGTATGTCGTATATGTTTACACATAAATATACTTTTTATACATAAAAGTGTTAAATGTCTATTTCCTATTTCAGAAACTCTCAAGAGTAAATATAAATGGCAAATGACAAACCAGGAAGAGAAATATAAAAAATAAAAGCATTAATATGCTTACTAGAAAGTGTTCTTATATGATAAGAAAAGTACTCAAACAGAAAATAAACCAAGGACATTAACATTTAACAGAAGCAGTACAAATAGTTACATGAAAAGATGTTCAAACTTATTAGTATATCAAGCAAATACAAAATAAAATATTTGAATAACATTTCCCCCCTCAAATTGGTGCTGCTGAAGGAGTATAATTTGGTATTACACTCTTCTTAAAAGCAGTTGTCGGCTGGGCATGGTGGCTCACGCCTGTAATCCCAGCACTTTGGGAGGCCGAGGCGGGTGGATCACGAGGTCAGGAGATCGAGACCATCTTGGCTAACACGGTGAAACCCCGTCTGTACTAAAAAATACAAAAAATTAGCCAGGCGCGGTGGTGGGCTCCTGTAGTCCCAGCTACTCAGGAGGCTGAGGCAGGAGAATGGCATGAACCCAGAAGGTGGAGCTTGCAGTGAGCCGAGATGGTGCCACTGCACTCTAGCCTGGGCAACACAGCGAGACTCTGTCTCAAAAAAAAAAAAAAAAAAAAAGCAGTTGTTGTACGCATCAAGCTTTTTAAAATATTCACTTACTCAGACCAAAGTTTCCTATAGCAAAAAATCATAATACTCCTTAAAATGTTACCTTCTGTTTAACATCTGGAAGGTTGTGGATTCTTAATGACTTGGAAGATTTTCCGTATATTATTTGCACTTTTAAAGGGTTGGTTTATTTGTTTTATGTGAGCCGGGTAAGTGCATTTGAGGACTCTTATGTGAGATTGAGCTGTGGTTCACAGAACTCTCTCTGAATCATTTAAAGATATACAAGATGGCCGGGCATGGTGGCTCACACTTGTAATCCCAGCACTTTGGGAGGCCGAGGTGGGTAGATCACCTCAGGTTAGGAGTTTGCGACCAGCCTGACCAACATGATGAAAACCCGTCTCTACTAAATACAAAAAAATTGGCGGGCGAGGTGGCGCATGCCTGCAATCCCAGCTACTCGGGAGGCTGAGGCAGGAGAGTCGCTTGAACCTGGGGGCGGAGGTTGCAGTGAGCCGTGTTACGCTATTGTACTCCAGCCTGGGCAACAAGAGCGAAACTCTGTCTCAAAAAATAAAAAGTAAAGATATACAAGAGTCAGCATTCATTTCACTTCAGATAGCTGCTCAGCCGCACTGTGTTCAGCTAGGTAGAGAAGAGAAATTGCTGCTTCACTAGAAAGAATTATTTGTGTGCTGGAGAGAGGGGGCGGTTAAGAGTTATTTTTTTTTTCCTTTAATAATCAGGCTAGGAAATGGAATTATTTCTCTGAAGACTTTATGTTCTGTAAAAATTATAAATGCCTTTAAAAATGAGCCTTCACTTTTCCCTAGACTTCAGGATGGTATCTTAAGAGCCTTAGGATATGTCTTAAGAAACCTATTGTATTGCTTACTGTTTTAGATGGATAAAATTGAGTACTAGGTCATATGGAGAGCAAATAATGGAGGACTGTCCTTTTTTTTGCTAATACCTCTTTTATTTATAGAATTGAAAACTTTGAAAAATAGATTTAGCACTAGCCTTATTGTAAAACAAAGTATTAACTTGATTTGGGGATTTTCTATTGACACTATGATTTATGTTTTTCAAGATAAGATGGAAAGTAAATGTTTGCTAGTAATTGAGAGTAGAAACTTTTCTTTAACCATATATTTTTAAATTTCAGAAAAATTGCCATCAGTTATTTCTAGATTCAAAGGGAATACAAGTTAGATACTGATTTACTTCTTAGAGCTTTAACTGGTTCTTAGGAAGGATACACAGTATTTGTTAGATTTGGGAGTAATGAGTACCAACAGATAATTTTAATTCTTGTGGTCATGACCAGAACTATGTAGGTGTTGCTTCAGTTGTCAACAGATAATACATATACTTTTTCCCTTGTTTAAATAATAATGAGGGGGAAACTTAGTGGCAGTTTACAAGTAAGAGGACTTATTTCACCTTGTGGTAGCCAGCCTTTTAACAGACTACTTTACATCTGTTAATGACTTCCTGTTTAGGGGCGCAGAATGGTTTCTAGAAGCTGATTTTTATTTATTTTATTTTATTTTATTTTATTATTTTTTTATTTTATTTTTTGAGACAGAGTTTCGCTCTTGTTGCCCAGGCTGGAGTACAGTGGCACCATCTTGGCTCACCGCAACCTCCACCTCCCGAGTTCAAGTGATTCTCCTGCCTCAGCCTCCTAAGTAGCTGGAATTACAGGCATGCACCACCATGCCCAGCTGATTTTTTGTATTTTTAGTAGAGACAGGGTTTCTCCATGTTGGTCAGGCTGATCTCGAACTCCCGACCTCAGGTGATCCGCCCGCCTCGGCCTCCCAAAGTGCTGGGATTACAGGCGTGAGCCACTGCACCCGGTGAGGCTGATTTTTAAGAAACACTATTTGAGAATTTATCCCTTTAGTATTTCTGTTTGGGGTCCTGTTGGATCAATTATGGCATATGAGGGCTGAGGAGAGGTAAGAAATCTCCCAGTTTAAATACATACAGTTAACTTGTAATTTATTGGCCGGGCGCGGTGGCTCACACTTGTAATCCTAGCACTTTGGGAGGCTGAGGCAGGCGGATCACGAGGTCGGGAGATCGAGACCACGGTGAAACCCCGTCTCTACTAAAAATACAAAAAATTAGCCGGGCGTAGTGGCGGGCGCCTGTGGTCCCAGCTACTTGGAGGCTGAGGCAGGAGAATGGCGTGAACCCGGGAGGCGGAGCTTGCAGTGAGCCGAGATTGCGGCACTGCACTCCAGCCTGGGCGACAGAGCGAGACTCCGTCTCAAAAAAAAAAAAAAAAAACAAAAACTTGTGATTTATTAAATACCCTTCATTTACTTTGTAATTTTACATATGTGTTTTATTTTATGGTATTAGTCTTAGCATACTTGGCTATACCCGTGAGGAGAGTATTGGAAGCTCCAGGGAACTGCAAGTCCCTGATAATATTTGGAGGGTTTATATGGACAGAAATTGGATTTGGAGATGAATATTGCAGAATTCTCTCACATCATCTAAATGCAGTATAATTGTGGCTTAGGTGTTTTGTTGTTGTTCTTTCTGAGTATTCATGGTGTAAGAATACACCCATCCTATTACTTGTTTTGTTTTCTCATGCCAAGGCTGAGAGCTGTCCTTGTCATTCCCAGGAGAGAGCAGTCATCTAAAGTGGAATGTGTGAAAGTCTCTAATAGCTGCTTTACGATGCTCATTAAAACTAATTTTCGTGCTCTGTATATATGCCCCTCGGTTTTCATTACAATGAGTAGCTAGTTCTTGTTGCTGATAAGTATTTCAGACACATTAAACACAGTAAGAAATGGTAAGTACAGAGTGCTTAACAGGTGTATTTTTTATTTCTCGGATAAAGGTAGCTATTTGCACACATTTGGTTTTAATGATTCCTGTTCTCTCCCTGTTTCTCTTGTTAGTAATATCCGCTGTTTCAAGATTGATCAGCCTTCTACAGGAGACGCTTCCGGAGCCCCAGCTGTATGGAGTCATGGTTACACTGAAGCTTCAGGGGTAAAAAACAAGTAAGTCAGATGAAACTTGAGAGGCCTAAGTATTGAAATGCATCCCTGCTCCTTTGAAAAGCTCCTTTATCTTTCTCTGACGCTTGTTTACCAAGCAAAACAGAGATAGTATTAAAGGAGAAGTAGCTTAATGGTGCATATTTAAGATCCCTCATATTGTTGACTATGGAGCTATTTTTACAATCTAAATTAGCTTGGCAGGAGTTTGATGTCCATTGTCTGTAATGTCATCTGCTTGTCTTGCCACCAGGACTTGCCCATCTTAATATCTTTTTCTTCTCCATTTTCTCTGCCCTTTCCTCTCTTAGATACAGATGTTGATTTTTCCTGAAAAATGTAACCAGGCTTTTCAGGCTTGCTTGTATTATATGAAGAGGTGCTAATAATTAGTACCTAGACAGGTAAAGAATCCTGTAAATTAGAACAGTCATAATTTAATTAGCTGAAGTATAAGAACACAGAAGTATTGCAAGTAGGGGAAGAACAGAAAGTGGAGGTAGATCTAATAATAGCTAACATTAGTATTCAACCCTGGGCACACATTAGAATCAGTAAGGTAAGGAAAGTTTTTAAAAAGTTTCCCAACCTAGACTCATTAAATCAGAATGTTTTAAAATCTCTCCCAGGTGATTCTAGTATGGGTCTAGGCTTGAGAACCACCGACTAGCTGAATACTTTTTATAGAAAATAAAAGGTGTGGAATTGTTCCTGCCATTGTGCCTGCTTTTCTTTGGGACAGAAAACAGCATCAATTCAAATTCTGGATCTGACTCATTGATCTTTTCCCCTTTCCCTAAGGTGTCATTTGGCCTTGTACTCTCTAGAGAAGAGTTAACAACTCTGTTCTCTTTGCTCAGAAAAGGCAGAATAACCCGAGGAGGTGTGCCTCAGTTCTGCCTGGGCTCCAGCTACTCCCTGATTTCCATGGACTTTGCACAGTATGTCATTGTGTTGGGGCAGAGGAGAATTCGTATATTCTTTAGAGCACTAGTTTCTTTCTGGAGATCATTACTTTTTAGATCAAAGGATCTTTTATGTCTTCCTTACAAACACCAGTAAATGAAACTGCTCATTTCTGAACACTAATGTGAAATCTAAGATTAGTTTTTAAATATCTCTGTATATTAATATCTATTATCTACTCATGTGTCTTAATAGAGCAAATAACCAATTGGATTTGGGTAGGCTTTTGGGCATAATTCCCCCTTCCACAATTGTGTCACATAGTACAATTTGTGTACAGCAAAGTGCACTACAACCCTTTGAGCTGTTGTAAAGTGAACACACCTTCAGACCACCACCTGCATCCAGAAATAAAAAATGAACAGAGTCATTGAAAGAGAAAAATAAATAAATAAATAAATACAAGAAATAGAAAATGGACAGTATTCCAGTAGTCCCAGGCTATGCTTGGCCCTCCCTTTATATTTTCCCTTGCTTTTTTTACCCTTTGGTTTTGCCAATAAAAGTTTCTCGAGAGGTTTTTGTTTGTTTTTTTGGTGTTTTTTGTTTTGTTTTTACTTTGTTTGCATTGCCAATAGTCATTTAAACAAGGAGTTTGCTGCTTGCCACCTTGAAAGAAGGGGAAAACTGTGGCTGTCTTCTCTCCAAATCTCAATAGACATCTATTTGCTTCTCTCCCTCCCTCCTTTTCTCTGAGGTGTAGTATTGCCTTCCTGTCAGGTCATTTCAGATCGTTTGGGGAAACCCAAGAGGGAGCTACAGTTGGATAATTAGCCTCTCTCTTTTTTTTTAATACTAAAAATTTTTGTATTTTTAGTAGAAACAGGGTTTCACCATGTTGGCTAGGCCAGTTTTGAACTCCTGACCTCAGGTGATCCACCTGCCTTGGCCTCCCAAAGTGCTGGGATTACAGATGCGAGCCACTACTCCCAACCTAGCCTCTTCTTTAGATTAAAAACCAAACAGGATGCTTCACCAGAGAATAAATGCTAAGAATGATCACCACTGTACTTTAAAAAAAAAAAAAAGAAAGAAAAGAAAGAAAAAAAAACTACGTTACTGTATTTTTTTTTCCTCTTTCATACTACCTCATTCCAACTAGCAAGGGGAGCCTACAGAAGGAAGACGGAATAAAATGACTTTAAAATTTAACTTTGCCACTAATTGCCATATAATTTTGGATAACTTGTTTTTCATAATAAATAGAGACAAGAATTTCAAAGTATTGAGATAGAAGTCAGACTGCCTGGCTTTGCACCTGGGCTCTATACTTTCTTGCTGTGTGACCATGGGCAGTTTCTCAGTCTCTCTTTAGCTAAAATAAGAAATAAGAAAAAACTACCTATCCTCACGGGGTTGTTATAGGATCATGTGAGTTAATATGTATGACATACTTAGAACAATGTGTGCCATATGATAAACCCTACTTAAGTGTTAACTACTAATATTATTAATGATAATGGTCATTCCTATTATTATTTATCCCTGAACTCCTTAAAGGGAGGGATTATATTTTTAAGTTTATATATCTGGTATGTAGCCATGATACATAGCAGGTGCTTAATAATTTTTTCTTTTTATTAATTTATATATGTAAGAGGTATAATCTATATTCAGTAAAATTCACCCTTTTTAATGTACAGTTCTGCAAGTTTTGCTAAAAGAATAGCATCATGTGTAACCACCACTACAGGTTATAGACCAGTTCCATCACCTACCAAAATTTACCCATGCCCCTTTTTGTCAGTTCTTCTCCCCGACCTCTGTCCTTGGCAACTCCTGATCTGTTTTTTAATCTCATTAATTTTGCCTTTTCCCGAATGTCATATAAATGGAATTATATCGTATATGGCCTTCTCATTCTGACTTCTTTCCCATCACATAATGCGTTTGAGATTCATTTGTACTATTGCATGTGTCAGTAGTTCGTTTCTTTTCATTGCTTTTTATTGCTGAGTAGCATTCCATTGCGTGGACATATTATGGTTTGTTTTTGTTTTACCCATTCACCATTTGAAGGATGTTTAGATTGTTTCAAGTTTTTAGCAATTGAAAATGCTACAGGTTGCAAACAGTTACACACAGGTTTTTGTATGAATGCTTGTTTTCATTTCTCTTGGATAAATGCCTAGGGATAAGGATTGCTGGGTCATATGGTAAGTGTATGTTTACTTTTGTAAGAAACTGCCAAACTGTTTCCAAAGTGCCTGTATCATTTTGCACTCCCAACAGCAATATCTAAGAGTTCCAGTAGCTACACATCCTTACCAGCAGGTGTTATTGTCAGGTTGTTGTTTTGGCCATTCTAATAATAATATCTCATTGTGGTTTTAATTTGCATTTCCCTACTCTTTCCATATGTTTATTTATCATCCATATACCTTCTTTGGTGAAAACTTGTTCATTCACAATCAAATGTGATATTAGCTCTCGGTATTTTTGTAGACACCTTTTATCAAGTTAATTCTCTTCTATATCTAGTTTGCTAAGATTTTATAATGAAATCTTAGTTTTTATAATAAACAACACATTTTGTCATAGACTTTTTCTGTATCAATTGAGATGACTGGTTTTTTTTCTTCAGTCTGTTGATGTGTTTAATTACATTGATTGATTTTAAAATGTTAAATACACTTTGCATTCCAAGTATAAATGCATTTGGTCACGATGTAGTATCTTTTTTTTTTTTTTTTTTTTGAGACAGAGTTTCACTCTTATTGCCCAGGCTGGAGTGCAATGGCGCGATCTCGGTTCACTGCAAACTCCGCCTCCTGGGTTCAAGCAGTTCTCCACCTCAGCCTCCAGAGTAGCTAGGATTTCAGGCATGCGCCACCATATCTGGCTAATTTTACATATTTTGTAGAGATGGGGTTTCTCCATGTTGGCCAAGCTGGTCTCTAACTCCCAACCTCAAGTGATCTGCCCTCCTCTGCCTCCCACAGTGCTGGGATTACAGGCTTGAGCCACCACGCCCAGCCTAAAGTATTATATTTCTTACATGCTGCTAGATTAGATTTGCTGTTAATTTGTTGAGGATGTCTATATTCCATGGTAGATATTAGTCTGTAGCTCCCTTGTGACGTCTTTGGGTTTGGTATCAGGGTAATGCGGCCCTCATAGAATGAGTTGGGAAGTGTTTCCTCATCTTGAGTTTTCTGGAGGAGTTTGTATAAAATTGGTAATATAGCCTTCTTAAATATTTAAAAGAATTCACCAGTGAAGCCATCTGTGCCTGGATTTTTTTTAACCTACAATTTCTTTAAATAGGATTATCTCTTTCTTCTTGAACAAACTTTGGTAATTTGTGTCTTTCAAGGAATTTGCCTGCTTTATCTAGTTTTCAAATGTATTGACATAAGCCTGTTCATAATATCCCATTATTAGGCTTTTTTTTTTTTTTTTTGAGATGGAGTCTCACTCTGTCACCCAGGCTGGAGTGCAGTGGCACAATCTCGGCTCACTGCAACCTCTCACTTCTGGGTTCACGCAATTCTTCTGCCTCAGCCTCCTGAGTAGCTGAGACTGCAGGCGTATGCCACTACGCCCAGCTAATTTTTTGTATTTTTAGTAGAGACAGAGTTTCACCATGTTGGCCAGACTGGTCTCGAACTCCTCAAATGGTCCGCCCGCCTCAGCCTCCCAAAGTACTGGGATTACAGGCATGAGCCACCATGCCCAGTCCATTATTATGCATTTAAAATCTGTAGAATCTAGAGATTTTCTCTCCTCTCTTATTCCTAATATTGGTAATTTGTGTTTTCTTTTTCCTGATCAGTTTGATTTGGTTTATCGATTTTATTGATCTTCTCAAAGAACTAGATTTTTTGTTTTATTGATATTTCTCTATAATTTTTCTGTTTCACATTTCTTATGTTTTAATTTTTGTTTTATGGGTTTTTTTGTTTTTGTTTGTTTGTTTTTAAGAGACAGGGTCTTGTTCTGTTGCCCAGGCTGACCTTAAACTCCTGGCCTCAAGTGATCCTCCTGCCTTGGCCTCTCAAAGTACTGAGATTGTGGGTGTGAGCTATCACACTCAACTGCTTTTCTTATTTTTGTGATTCTCTTTCTTCTTGCTTTGGGTTTGTTATGTACTTCTTTTTCTAGTTTCTTTAAATGGAAGCTTAGATTATTGAATTGAGACCTCTAATTCTGTAATATAAGCATTTAGAGTTGTAAATTTCTTTCTAAGTAATTTCGCTAATATCATTGGAGAACATGCTTTGTATATGACTTGAATCCTTTAAACTTATTTAGACTTGATTTTTGGTCCGGAATCTTACCTATCTTGGTAAAAGTTCTGTGTGCATTAAAAAAAAAAAAAATTGCTGTTGAGTATGGTGCCAGTTAACTCAAGTTGGTTGATATTGTTGCTCAAGCCTCCTACCAGTTTTCTGTCTTCTTCTTCTGTTGATGATTGAGCGGCTATGAATATGGATTTGTCTGTTTCTCCTTGTAGTTCTGTCAGTTTTTGCTTCATACATCTTGAAGCTCTGTTAAGTATGTAAACATTTAGAATGATGTAGCCTCTTGATGAACTGACCCCTTTATCATTATGACTCTCTATTCCTGTAATATTCTTTGTTCTGAAATATACTTTGTCTGATATTAACATAGCCATTTCAACTTTCTTTTGATTAATGTTAGCATGATATACCTTTTAAAAAATCCTTTTGCTTTTAGTGTCTCATATTTAAAATGGATTTCTTACAGGCAGCATATAATTAGGTCTTGCTTTTTTATTCAGTCTGAATTTTTTGTCTTTTCGGTAGTGTTAAGGCCTTTATATTTAATGAAATTATTGATGTGGTTAGGTTTAAACCTACCACCTTACTATTGTTTTCTATTTGTGCCATCTGTTCTTTATTTCCTTTTTCCTTTTTCTTCATTATTTTGGATTATTTGTTATGATTTGATTTTATCTTCATTCTTATTCTACCATGTGTCTCTGTGTGTACATGTGTGGCTTGTTTAGAGTTTATAGTATGATATTTAACTTACTACTGTTTACCTTCAAGTAATAGTAATGTCATTTCACATATAAGAACCTTGCAAATATGTACTTCTCCTTCTCCTGTCCTAGCCTTTATGCTATTGTTGTCATATGTTCTGCTTCTATATTATAACCTCCAAAATACATTACTGTTATTTTTACTTTAGTTATTTTCTAAAGCAGTGTTTCTCAACTTCAATACCATTGACATTTGAGCTCCCAATACCCATTAGAATATTACTGAATATTCCATTAAGAATCACTGTTCTAAGGTGATTTTTAAAATAAGAAAATGAGGCTGGGCATGGTGGCTCATGCCTGTAATCGCAGCACTTTGAGAGGCCGAGGCGGGCAGATCGCTCAAGGTCAGAAGTATGAGACCAACCTGGCCAAGATGGTGAAACGCTGTCTCTACAAAAAATACAAAAATTAGCTGGGTGTGGTGGCGGGTGCCTGTAATCCCAGCTACTCAGGAGGCTCAGGCAGGAGAACCACTTGAACCTGGGAGGCAGAGGTTGCAGTAAACCGAGATCACACCACTGCACTCCAGCCTGTGTGACAGAGTGAGACTCCATCTCAAAAAAAAATTAAAAAAAAATAAAGAAATGTTTCTATTCACTCACCTGGCTGTCATTATCATTGTGCTTCATTCTTTTGTACAGTTCCGGATTTCCATCTGGTGTCATTTTCTTGTGCCTCAAGGATTTCCTTTTCCATTTCTTTAGTGCCATCCTGCTGGTGGCAAATGCTTTTATTTCTGCATCTGGAAATGTCTTTATTTCCCCTTAACTTTTCAGAGCTGTTTGTACTGGCTTAGAAATCTAGGTTGTTTTCTAGTTGTTTTCCATTGGTACCTTCAAGATGTTGCTCCACTGTCTCCTACCAGGTTTCCGGGGAGAAGCCTGCTGTTGGGCACATCCTGATTTCCCCACTCTACCTCCCGCCTTTGTTCCTGGTTTCTAGCAATTTGATTTTGATGTGTCTCAGTTAAGTCTTTTTCATGTTTCTCTTGCTTGCAGTATCTGTAGGTTTATAATTTTCTTCATATTTGAGATGTTTTCAGCCATCAACTCCTCAAAAGTGTTTTCTGTCACTTCTTGTGAAGACTCCAATTCCCTATAGTATATTAGGCTGTTTGAAGTTATCTCACCACTCACTAATGTCCTGGCCTTATTTATTTTTTTCCAGTGTTTTTTTCTCTCTCTTTCATTTTGGACAGTTTCTGGGACACAGTTACTTAGAAACAGTTTGATTCTTTTCAGTTTGGAGTGGAGAAAGTCTCCAAACTTTGCACAGTTGCCGGGAACCACTATCCTCCTCCAGTGCACTGACTGGGGACTCTGGCCACCTTGTCCTCCTTCAGCCCCCAGCTCCGTCTCCTCAATGCACGGAGACCACAGCCTCCACCTGGGTCTTCCTCCCTGTGCTGCAACCTGGACGCTTCCCCAGGAGGAAGCTGGGAGGGAAGCAGGCTCTCTCCAGGATCACTGACCTGTGCTCTTATTGTCCAGTTGGGGTTTGTTTGTTTGTTTTTTCTGCCTTTTAAAAAGGTCATTTGAAGGCCGGACATAGTGGCTCACACCTGTAATCCCAGCACGTTGGGAGGCTGAGGCTGGCAGATTGCTTAAGCTCAGGAGTTTGAGACCAGCCTGGCCAACATGGTGAAATCCCGTCTCTACTAAAAATACAAAAATTAGCTGGGCGTGGTGGCATAGCTATTCAGGAGGCTGAGGTGGGAGAATTGCTTGAGCCCTAGAAGTGGAGACTGCAGTGAGCCGAGATCACACTACTGCACTCCAGCCTAGGTGATAGAGGGAGACCCTGTCTCAAAAATAAATAAATAAATAAAAATAATTTTTTAAAAGTCATTTGAGGTTTTTTCTGTATTTGTACATGCTTTTCATGTAGGTTTCGTCTATTTTTCCCAGTGTTTTAGTTTTCTATTTTGGCTGGATGTGGAGATTCTCCTTAATAACTGCTTATTGAATATATGTGTAGATATGGATTCATAATCTTATTTCCCATGCCTCTTTTTCCCCTTCTGTCACTGACATTTAAAAATAAACTCGTCAGAAGAGAAGCATGTAGGAAGGCATGTGTGAAGCATAATTTGTGCTCATCCTTCTCTGTTTATCAAAATTAGCTGATAGAAATTAGCTGGAGTCAGTTTACCTGCCCTTAATCTGTCTGGAGTCATGAAGAAAGAGACAAAACTGAGTTAGGGAAATCTTGAAATAAGTAAGCACTGGGCTGGGCCTGGAGCAGGAGGATGAGTGGACTCAGCACAGAAGCGTGGTTGCCTTGCAGGTTGTGTGTCGCAGCCCTGTCGGTGAATAACTTCTGTGACAACCGCGAAGCCCTGTATGGTGTGTTTGATGGAGACCGGAATGTGGAGGTGCCCTACCTTCTCCAGTGCACCATGAGTGACATTTTGGCTGAAGAGCTGCAAAAAACAAAAAATGAGGAAGAATACATGGTCAATACATTCATTGTCATGCAAAGGTAAAACTCGGAGTTCCTGCTTACCTGCCGTGTGTTTTCTTGCTCTTTGTTTATCCTCTGTTTAGATAAGCAGGTGCCCAATGGTCTCCAAGCCTTGTTTTTTGACTATGAGTACCAAAATGCAAGTTTGGTGTTGCCCAGGCATCAGGAATGGTGCTCCAGTTTGAGACATACTGATGTTCAGACAACTTTGTAGAAGGCTCAGACAATGACAAGGAATTAGTTTCTCTGAGAACTGGACCTCACTGGCCTGTATTGATTGCAGATTTTCATCAGATTGTTTGCAATGCCATGTCTCCTCCCAAATCATGTGATTTGGAGCTTTTTAGACTTTCTGATGTGGGGACCTCTCTTTGAAATGGACCGTTTCTATCCTAGTTTCTTGGCCCTTATGAAATACTATCACTGGTTTGAGATAGTGCAAACCTTTGTGAAATCAAGATGGTCAGATTTTAGCCCAGGAGTTAAATCATTCTTTATATTTTGTTTTCCCCTTTATTAAATGTTCAAGACAGTGTTACTGGCAGAATCCTAGGCCATAGCCTGGAGTTTCCACCAGCAGCAGAGCTTTAGGTTGATGTAGAAATTGTGGAATATTGTTTGTAACTCTTAGAGGAATGAGGATTCCCTCATTCAAAGAATTGTTCATTCTTACCACCTTCATGGCTTTCTAGGTGATAATGGAATTGCCTGTCTGTAAGTATTGTACTGCAGACTCACTCATTGTGGGACCCAGGAGTGAAGAGTGTACTGGTACTTGAGGTCATGAGAGCAGTCATGGTCTTTTGTCCTTATCTGCTTTTTCTCTCCCTTGATATTCTGCCAGAGCAAGTAGCTTTGTTAGAGGGGTAGAAGAAGTGTCTGGGGAGGAATGTTCAGAGCAGACTTTACAGTGATACCTGGGTCACAAATGGTTCCTCTCAGAGAGCTTGGTGGAGGCAAGCCTGGGGTGGTTCTTGTTGGTACACTCACCCCTGACTTTCAGATTCTCAGTGAGCATGTACAATTAGCAACTGAACGATAATGGCTAATATCCAGCAAGCCCTTAATATGTACCAGTCATTGTTCTAAATTTTACTTTACGTGTCATAAATTGTTACCAGTTAGCTGGGTAATGTTACTGAAAGTGATGTACAGAGAGGTGAAGCACAGTGCCTACGGGCTAGTAGGTAGTGCAGCCAGGACCTGACCTCGGGTTATAAGACTCCAGAGGATGTTCTAACTAGCAGGCGCATCAGCTTTCCTGTTTTTACCACCCTTTTGTTCTAGAAAAACAGCAAGCATGTATCATATGCACACACATACACATGTGCACACAGATCATAGCACAAACACATCCCTTCACAACCCCCAAAAGGTCTGCTTTTTATGCACCCTCAAGCACTGGATAAGAATTAAAAACTGAGAACCCCAGTCTCAGATTACTTGTTGTACTTTTTACAGATCACTGTGCCTGTGAAAGGGAGAAAGTAGAGATGCCTTGGAAGGGTCTAGAGCCAAATAGCTGAAAGTTGGAGTTTAGGAACCTAAACTGTAGACCCTTCTCCAGGGTCTTTTGTATGTCTCTTATTTTCCCTGTCTGTTAAGAGGGGGTACGGGTTGTGTGGTGAGCTTTTGGTCCTTAGAGGAACTGGTCTTTGTGCAGGATTTCTTAACGCATGCAAGTAGGCAGCCCAGGTTTCCATTGCTCCTCTTGCCAGTTGCTTACCTTAAACACGTGATAGGAGCAGGCAGTACCTGAGGGTCTGCCCTTGTAAAACGGGAGGCTGTTTTTCTTAACTTTCTTGTTCCTGTACCACTCAGTAACAGCAGGGGCCTGGGCAGTGTTACCATTTGTGGGGCTTGCCATAGGAGTTCATGAGGCCATGGGAGCAATAATGGTCTTTTGTCCCTCTCTGCCATTTCTCTTCCTTGATAATCTGCCAGAACAAGTAGCTTTGTAAGAGGGGTTTTTGATTTTTGATTTTCAGAATTTGCAGGTGTTTCCTGTATTTGATAAGTCTGTGGATTAATTGTCATGATTAAAAAGATAAATCACAAGCACTTGGTATTTGATTACTAGAATGTCCTTTCTATGAATTTTCTAGAATAGGTGGTGCTGGTCCAGAAAGTCTTTACTATATAGGGCAGGAACATGAACACTCCAATACTTAAAGGCTCCTACCAGCAAACACCCTTATAAGGAGGAGAGGGTTGTCAGGTTTTTCTGAAGTGTGACTGTCAGTGGGGTAGGGTGTTTGTACCTGCTGTTATGTACATGGTTTTTTCAATGTTCCTCTCCTGGGGGCAGAGGGAATTTAGAGAAGCAGATGGAGAAAGAAGTCATTTTCCTGCTGTCTTTGGAGTGTGCTGATAGGGCAGTGTGGTTGATGAGGGTAGCAGGCTGTACAGAGCAGCCTAGGGGCACTTGCCTTCCAGAGCAGCACCTGTGGCTTTTAATGGTACAGTGATACCGTCTTCCAGTTGTGAGCCTTTCTGTGTGGATGTGTGTGATGTCAGATTCAGGGGCTCTTTTCATCAAAGAGGTGGAGCAGTGTGTGCTTTGATGAAGGAGGCGGAGTGAATCCCCAGCTGTCTCCTTCCTGGCCCTGTCCAGTGGTGCGGTCTTACTGTTGAATTTGCAGAACTGGCACTGATGGGCTGTGTTTGAGTGTCACCCCCTCTCTTTGGATTCCAGGAAACTTGGAACTGCTGGGCAGAAGCTTGGTGGTGCCGCTGTCCTTTGTCATATCAAGCATGACCCTGTGGACCCAGGAGGATCCTTCACCTTGACCTCTGCTAATGTGGGCAAGTGCCAAACAGTTCTCTGTCGAAATGGAAAGCCGCTGCCTCTGTCCAGATCTTACATCATGAGCTGTGAAGAAGAGCTGAAGAGGATTAAACAGCACAAGGCCATTATCACTGAGGTGAGAAAAGAGGGGTTTTCCCCAGGATGGTGGAGAGGAGAGGAGAGTAGACCAGGTCATAGCAGAAACTAGCTAGGGAGCATTTGCCTTCAAAGAACACTTTTGAAGTTGGTTTGACATTAGAATTCCAAATCCATAGTGTCACAAAGCAAATGTCTTACATTATGACGTATGCTTGTCGGTTGCCTCTCTGCATCAGGCACTGTGCTGCGTGCTTCATGGGCACGATCCCATTCCATGTTTGCAGCCACTCTGCAGGGGGCTGCTTTGGTGGTTGAGGGCTCTACCCCTGACATCACACTGCTAGTTTTCATATCTTAGCTCTGCCACTTGTAGGTTGTGACCTTTAAACCTCTCTAAGCCTCAGTTTTCTCATCTGTAAAGTGGGAATAATCATGCATCTGTCCTATCTTTTTTTTGTTTTTTTGTTTTTTTTTTTGAGACGGAGTTTTGCTCTTGTTGCCCAGGCTGGAGTGCAATGGCGCGATCTCAGCTCACTGCAACCTCCGCCTCCCAGGTTCAAGCAATTCTCCCGCCTCAGCCTCCGGAGTAGCTGGGATTACAGGCATGAGCCACCATGCCTGGCTAATTTTTTTTGTATTTTTAGTAGAGACGGGGTTTCTCCATATTGGTCAGGCTGGTCTCGAACTCTTGGTCTCAGGTGATCCACCCACCTCGGCCTCCCAAAGTGCTGGGATTACAGGCGTGAGCCACTGCGCCCAGCCTGTATCTGTCCTATCTTACAAGGTTGGTACGACTTGTAAACTATGAACGTCTATGTAAGTGTACTAGTTGTTATTTTGGTTCATACCTCATGTCCCATTTGAGTACACAGTGAGCGGTTCTCAACTGGGGGCAGTTTGCTTCCCCACAAGACATTTGGCAACATATGAAGACATTTTTGGTCATTACAGCTGGGGCAGAGAGTGCAGTTGGCATGCAGTGGATTGAGGCCACTGAGCATCCTACAGCGCTGCTAAGACAATGCTGCTCAACACCCCACAATGCACAGGGCAGTCCCCACAACACAGACTGTGGTGTGTGTGTTTGGAGGGCATGTCTCAAGGAAGAGAAGTAAAATACAATACAAAACAAAACCTCATTGTTGAGTATTAAGCAATGCAAACAAAAGCGGGGAAGAGGCGAGGCACAGAAAACGAGAAGTCTGACGTGCAAACCATGATTCATGTAGGTCACAAATCATTTACCTTCAATTGTGTTTGGCATAATGTTGAACTAAAGTTGAATTTAGTGCTTTCTGTACACATTAGACTGTCTTCTGCTCCCTAGCACAGTGTCTGCCATCCATGTTCATCCTCTCTGCTCCAAGAGTAGACAGAGAACAAATTCACACAGAGTGATTTGCACAGAATCTCATGTACAGCTTGCGTCTTTCTGTTTCTTTCTTAAGGCCCTTATCAAAGCCTATGTGGAATCAGTCTTTTTTCTCTACTGGACTATAAGCTTTCACCAGAGTCCACCTCAAACTGTACATGGTTCTGTGGGTTTTATCAACAGTGTAAGACTGGAAACTTCTTGAAGGTAGCTGTTTCTCTGCAGGTCACTGCTGTCTGCCCACGTCATTTTTTCAGACACAGGGCAGATGACCGACACTTTGATGAATTAGCGAATGGAGCAGAACTCCTGGAGCCCCTGTTGGAAGCTTCAGTGCTCATGAATCACAAAACCATTGGTTTTGATGGAGAGAAATCTAAAGGGATGGACAGAACAGCAAGAACAGTTTCTGCCACATTCCAGGCTTTGGGGACAGATTATGTCAGTAGAATCAAGGCAGTTTAAGGTTGTGCTTGAAGCCCATCTTACTAATTTTACTAATAGGAATGCTTACCTGCTTATAAGTATGGTGTGGCAAAGTTGTGTGAGAAGCTGGGAAAGACATCCCTAGGACAAGCAAACACCTTGCCAAATCCCAACTAAAGGAAAGTGGTAGGACTGGAAAGGAAATGGATGTTCTCTGGAAGAAACACTTTGTCATCTCAGACAGGGATTTGTCATAATGAAGCCTTTCCTGGAAAGAAGTGTTAAAACTAGGGCATGTAGAGGTATGTCTTGGACCTGAGAATCTCAAAATTGGAAGAATAAAGAACCAAGCAGGTACACATGGCAAAACAACAACAACAGCAACAACAACAAAAAACCAGGTCTTTTTATTGGCAAGTGGTCTGGCACTTTGGTAATTGATTTAAATAGCATGCACACAGCTGAACTAAAGCCAGGATCTTGCCTTCTCCATTGGTCAACAGGAAATCAAGTTCAAGGAAGTTGTAAGAATTGGCATTTCTTCTTTAGCATCTGTTCTCCTGACATGAGCATTCTTACCCACCTAGTCACACCAAGGTTTTCTCCACCCCTTAAATACTTTCAAGTCCTCTCTGGACCTTCAGACACTACTGCCACTTGTGATCATGGAGAGCAACGGAAGATTTAGGGGCATTGTCTTGATATATGCCTGCCTTGTGTGTCTTTGCTCAGGACTGGCTTCTATCAGAAAGTCTCTTCCTACCTCAGAGTCTTCCTACGCCCAGCCTGTCTGAGGGCCGATCCTTGATCACAATGTTCACCAAGGGAGAGAAGATGTAAACCCACATTTACAGGAGGAGCTAGCCAGCTATGCTTGCTGTGTAAGGCTAGATGATGGCTTGCTTTAGATAAACAGCAGGACTTGTGACCTAGTATGAATGGGGTCCCAGTAACACACATAACCGAAATCTTTTCCTTTTGTCCCTACTGCTTCTTACCTGCCCAGGCCTACTACCTGGAGTTTCTGATGACAGGTGCACATTAACTATTCACTAGAGAGTGAGCCCTTCTTTCCTCTGTGGGCCACACAGCACTTCTCTGTGGTCCTACAGTCGAGACAGTCGAGGGACCCGCAGGGAACCTGCACAGTTGCCGCAGGTGCTGTGTATTAACTGTCTGTCTGCAAACCCTTGTTCTTCCAGGATGGCAAGGTGAACGGAGTGACTGAGTCCACGCGCATCCTGGGCTACACCTTCCTCCATCCCAGTGTGGTGCCTCGCCCCCACGTGCAGTCCGTGCTCCTGACCCCTCAGGATGAGTTCTTCATTCTAGGCAGTAAGGGGTTATGGGACAGCCTGTCCGTCGAGGAGGCCGTGGAGGCCGTGCGCAACGTGCCCGACGCCCTGGCTGCTGCCAAGAAGCTGTGTACCCTGGCCCAGAGCTACGGCTGCCACGACAGCATCAGCGCTGTGGTGGTGCAGCTCAGTGTCACTGAGGACAGCTTCTGCTGCTGTGAGCTCAGTGCCGGTGGGGCTGTGCCACCACCCAGCCCTGGCATCTTCCCTCCCTCGGTGAACGTGGTGATCAAGGATCGGCCCTCAGATGGGCTGGGCGTGCCGTCCTCCAGCAGCGGCATGGCTTCCGAGATCAGCAGTGAGCTCTCCACTTCCGAGATGAGCAGTGAGGTGGGGTCAACAGCCTCCGATGAGCCCCCGCCCGGAGCCCTAAGCGAGAACAGCCCTGCCTACCCCAGTGAGCAGCGCTGCATGCTCCACCCTATCTGTCTGTCCAACTCCTTCCAGCGCCAGCTATCCAGCGCCACATTCTCTAGCGCCTTCTCTGACAACGGCCTTGACAGTGACGATGAGGAGCCCATTGAGGGCGTCTTCACCAATGGCAGCCGGGTGGAGGTGGAGGTGGACATCCACTGCAGCCGTGCCAAGGAGAAGGAGAAACAGCAGCACCTGCTTCAGGTGCCAGCAGAGGCCAGCGATGAGGGCATTGTCATCAGCGCCAACGAGGATGAGCCAGGTCTGCCCAGGAAGGCAGACTTCTCTGCTGTTGGGACCATTGGGCGCCGGAGGGCCAATGGCTCTGTTGCGCCCCAGGAAAGGAGCCACAATGTGATAGAGGTGGCTACAGACGCGCCTCTTCGAAAGCCTGGAGGCTATTTTGCTGCCCCGGCTCAGCCGGATCCCGATGATCAGTTTATCATACCCCCGGAGCTGGAAGAGGAGGTCAAAGAACTCATGAAGCATCACCAGGAGCAACAGCAGCAGCAGCAGCAGCAGCAGCAGCAGCCGCCACCACCTCAGCTCCAGCCGCAGCTGCCGCGGCACTACCAGCTGGACCAGCTGCCAGATTATTACGACACGCCACTATGACCCAGCTGAGCTATTTAACAAATAAACTAACCACAAAAGACCGAGTTGCAAGAGTCTCCCAGGCTCACGTTAAACCAGGGGTTTTACTCCACATCCTTCCCCCAGACACTGTTCCTAACCTGTCATATCAGCTAATCTGTAGGTTCTCTTTTGGTTATTTTTTAAAATAATCACCACTTTCTTCTAGTGATGCTTTACCAATATGATTTACATTTGTTAACTTCTCCCCCTAACATATCAGATATGTAAAGACAAAGAACAAAAGGTTTAATATATTACAGAGAAACAGTTAATGATAATGTAATATTTTTTAAAATGTCTTTTTGTTGTTTTGTTTGTTTGGAAGGCAGGGCAGGCTGCCATTGCTAAATGATTTAATAATATTATAATTCTGTATTTCTTTGGGGGGAAAAGGCTTTTTTTTTTTGGGGGTCTTGAAAATAATAGACATTTGTAGAATATGGAGACTAACTCCTAGGAGTTGCTTTACTCTGTCAGGTGACATAAGTCACTGGGATTCACTAATTTTCTCTGAGAGAACAGCTGATTGAGAATTTCTATTGTAAATAGCTCAGTGTTGTATAGTGAGGCTTACGATGTTTTGTAGTCTTGGCGTAAGGACACAGCCCAAGTAACTGACGTTTCTCCTCCCCCTCCCCTCTGAGGAGCCTGCCTGCCTCACAACTCACCCTCACTTCACTGAATGAGGAGGCTGAGCAGCTGCAGTGTTTCTGTCCAGAGGAAGTGGATCTTAGACCACTGGACAAGAACCTGCACCCAAGGGCCCTGAACCCATTTTCCTCCCCTGTCCCAGCCTCTCTACTTTGACAGACACTTTTAGCTGTGTTCCTTACTGCTGCCACAATCAGCATGGTTGTATAGTGCCCCATTAGGCCATTTACATACCCAGAGTTATACTCAAGCAGAATGCACAAATGGACATGTCATAATTTTTGTTATAATAAATATGAAATTTACAAGTATTTACAAGTACCTGCTTTTGTCTCAGCAGCCAGATGTGTCTTGGAGACAGTCACACTAGCTTGGGTTTGGAAAGAATGGATGGAATATTGGGGTTATCAGATATTTCTGATTTTTTTTTAAGAGAAAAACATCCAATAAGTTAACCTACATTGAGTGATATGTGAAATTAACTGAATGGTAAGCAGTATAATTAGCTGATCTTACAGCTTTTCTTTTCTTTTTTTTGAAATGGAGTCTCGCTCTGTCTCTCAGGCTGGAGTGCGGTGGTGTGTTCTCTGCCCACTGCAACCTCCGCCTCCTGAGTTCAAGTGATTCTCCTGCCTCAGCCTCTGAATAGCTGGCATTACAGGCACCCGCCACCATGCCCAGCCAATTTTTGTATTTTTAGTAAAGATGGGGTTTCACCGTGTTGGCCAGGCTGGTCTCATACTCCTAACCTCAAGTGATCCGCCCACCTCAGCCTCCCAAAGTGCTAGGATTACAGGTGTGAGCCACCGTGCCAGGCCTGATCTTACAGCTTTTCTATTTCTTCTTATGACTTAGGGTAAGATGTTCAGGTACTTCTTAGGGAAGATGTGAGAAAGGGGATAGACAGAGGTTGCATAGATAGAGGAGATCCCTGGACAACTTTACTCTCACGAAGCCAAGTTTGTTTTCAGTTTTCCTGGGGGCCTGTAGCTCACGTAAGCGGGTTAACCTGCCTCTTACTTGGACAGGGTCAATCGAGCTGGTTGGCTTGCCCCCCCACCACCAGCAGGAATCATGTAGGTGCAGCGGTGTGTACTTAAGAAAGCCAATATTCCCAGCTACTAGTCAACTGCATTTACAGACAGTGGACCTCTGCCCTCACCTCGCCCCCACCCTACACTTGTGAACCTTGTGTGGAAGATACTGTTGGTCTTCATCTCACATGGACCACCTTCCTATGTAGACCTGGCTTCCTTTTTTAGGTCTGCCCTTGGGTGGGACCTGGCTAATTCAGTGACAGGGCAGTTCTTATTTCTTAACTAGTAGACTCAGTGGTGGGCTCTGTGTCCCCCTCTAGGAGGCCGCTGGGTGGACTTTGTTTTCGTAATGGCCGTACTTCATTTCCACATCAGGCTACTTGCACACAGTGCTCTTTGGAAACCACTAAAGCGATGGAAGAGAATTGCCTCATCTCGGCCCAGTGAGGGACCCAGGGACCAAGGGAGCTGACTCCCCAGTGCAGGCGGAGCGCTCTGGCTGAGACTGGAAACTAAACCACCTTGAGACCCCTGCCCCGGTTCCACTTGCCAGCCCCTTGCCTTCTCCCTCGGGCTGCCCCACTGGCTTGAAGCAGATGTGGACAACTCCAAGCTTTCACACCGACGCCTTAGTTCCTGCAGGTCTGGGCTGGTTCTCTGACTTCCTCAGTTCTTAAACCCCCTCTGGGCAGGGTTCACCTGTCCCCGTGGATGGAGCAGACCCAGGCCGTGTATGTGGATCTCTTCCACTGCAGCTCACTTCCAGAGTGGTCAGAACTGGCTGAGCGTGGTCGACGGAGGCAGCAATCGCTTCCAGTTTCTAAAATCGGCCCCACAGCAACTCTGTGCCAGGGGCAGCCACTGGAACCCACAAGCTCTGATGTAGGGACACCTCATTTCGTAACTTCTGCGTCTGCTGCAGTAGAAAGGGGTATGAGACTTGGAATTGCTTTTTTCCTGAGTCCTCCAGTTTAGTTGTGCTTGCTGCTGGGTTTATTGTCTCTTTTCGGTCCCATTGTGTACATACTACATGTAAGGCACCTTGGAGTGAGACTCTGCCCTTTGGAGGCTTGGGGTAAGTAGGGCATTTAGATGAAAAGGTAATTCAGTCAAGCACATGTTGAGTGACCAAAGTGGCATAGACTTAGCTGATAGGTCTCCATGCGGTTGCATAGGAGCTGCCTGTTATTTCTGAGGAATTTCTTTGCATTTCTGTTTATCCAGATAGCATCTAATAGTATACGTAGAGCTGCTTATACAACTGAAAGTGCTTTCTGAGTATTAAAGTGCTTAATATTTGAAGATCCCTGAAGCCACAGTGTCTGCAGGGTAAGTATTAGGGAGAAGGGCATTCCCGCCTGCTCTATTCCCTGCCTCCTGCTGGAAATCCAGATAATTGGGAAAGGGCTTTGAGGGGAGAGAAAGGAAGAAATGAAAGTGGAAGCGGAGAGCTCTGGTGAGCCTTGCTAGGAGAAGAGCCTCCGATCGAGGACCCTAGAAACTGTTTGGTGTTGGATCCAGCGCATGCTGCCTGCCCTGTGGTGCCCTCAAGCTTCCTGCCCTTCGCTCCCGCTCCCGAACACAGGCTTTGATGAGAGGTAGCAGAGCCAATCCCTGGGGCCCAGAAACCCCACCTACCTGCCTTGGTTTCTCTTGATTGCTTTTGTCACAGCACCACCTGCTGGTAAGCTTAGACTTTGGGTGGAAATGGGCTTCACTCTATCCTTCCTTCACTTTCCCAGAAGAAACAAAGTGTTTTAAGTTTCTTATCACTGTATTTTCCTAAACACATGATAGCAATCTCCTATACCACTGTCAAGTATAGCAGAGAAGCTGTGTTTCCGCTTTGTAAGACAGTAGAAGTGATGACAGCTGGTTCCTGTGATAAGCCTGATTTTCCATGGGAAATTGACATGTAGAAATATTAAGATGTATAACCAGAATCATATAGTTTTGCTGGGAGAGAAGTCTGTCTTCAACGTCCATCTAATTCCCAGTTCCCCTTTCTCCATGGTTAAAAAAAAGCAAAACACAAAGCATCTGTTAACATGTTTTGGACCTTATAGGATAACACCTGAGAGTCCCCTCACCACTGGCACTGCAGGGGAGAGAGGAAGAATTCCATTTGATCATGTGAATATTCATCAAAGGGTATTTTGAGTTCATCCCTGACATGTTATCAGAAGATAGAATTTCAGGCCGGGCATGGTGGCTCATGCCTATAATCTCAGCACTTAGGGAGGCCGAGGCAGGTGGATCACCTGAGGTCAGGAGATCGAGACCAGCCTTGCCAACATACTGAAATCCTGTCTCTACTAAAAATACAAAAATTAGCCAGGTGTGGTGGTGCATGCCTGTAATCCCAGCTACTCAGGAGGCTGAGGCAGGAGAATTGCTTGAACACAGGAGGCGGAGGTTACAATGAGCCGAGATCATGCCACTGCATTCCAGCCTGGGCGACAGAGACTCTGTCTCAAAAAAAAAAATTTTATTTTATTATTATTATCATGCTTTAAGTTCTAGGGTACATGTGCACAACATGCAGGTTTGTTACATGTGTATACATGTGCCATGTTGGTGTGCTGCACCCATTAACTCGTCATTTACATTAGGTATATCTCCTAATGCTATCCCTCCCCGCTTCCCCCACCCCACAACAGGCCCCAGTGTGTGATGTTCCCCACCCTGTGTCCAAGTGTTCTCATTGTTCAATTCCCACCTGTGAGTGAGAACATGCGGTGTTTGGTTTTCTGTCCTTGTGAGAGTTTGCTGAGAATGATGGTTTCCAGCTTCATCCATGTCCCTGCAAAGGACATGAACTCATCCTAAAAAAAGAATTTCTATAAAGTATGGGTTTCTGGTATCTGCCTTACCTACCTCTCCAGCAATCAAATTAGGTCATGTATTTGAAGAATTTAAATACTAAAGCTTTATGTAAGTGTAAATATTGTCATTGTTACAAATGAAGGAACTAAGGGGGGTCTGAAAGAAAATAATGAGGAATGCAGCAAAAGCACCTTTTTAAGCCAGGTATGGTACTGTGGGCCTGAAATTAGTCCCAGCGACTCTGGAGGCTGAGGCTGGAGGGTCACTTGAGCCAACGAGTTCAAGGCCAGCCTGGGCAACACAGCAAGTCCCCCTGTCTCTTTAAAAAGAAAAAAGAAAAACGTACCTTTTTGAAAATGGGAAACTCTTAAGTCACTTACTAAAATTGTTATAGAAGGAAAAGCACTGGCAATGATGGAGAAAATGGGCTTCTCTCGTTTGTTGCCATTTCATTTTTCTTTCAGTGCATCCCCCTAACTCACACTGCGCAAACTGGTCTGTGGAAACTCTTATCTCACTATTGTCATTTATCTGTCGTGAACTGATTCTTATTGCTATGTATTTGAAAGATGGCTCTAAGGTGGTTTTTTTTCCCACTAAGCCTCACCCCACTCAGCACCACAATTACAACAAAGTTCCGACTTAGTACGATGAATCTATTGCTCTGCTCGCTAAGTGAATGTAGGAATTACATCTAGCAGACAAAGCTTTGGGCTGGTGATGGAAAGCACACTCCACCGCTCACACCCACCTGCTTCACTGTGTGCATTCATTCAACGTGTTTAGGAAACACCAGTAAAGAGCTGGCTACTTCGCGTGGCTCTGTCTCACCAGCACGGGGCCATAAGAAAATGGCTTGGTGTGGAGGTGGCTGTGCTAACCTCATGAGGGTGTGAGCCAGCATGAGAATGGCCTGCAGGCCCACACGAATGGCAGAAGCCAGTGTGAAGGCCCCATATATTGTCCTGTTCCTTCTGGAAGACTAAGGTTGAACACTGCCGAGGAAATGGGCAGATGGGTCCCCAAGGCGGCCGTCCATTTTCTGGGGTGTGTGGTAGAAAGCTGGAGGCTGTGCTGTCCCCAGCCCTGATGTGAGTGAATACCCATAAACAAACATGGCATTTCTCCAACTTCGGTTCATGAGTCCCTTCATCTTATGCCCAATCAGAAACACAGTGTTCTTCTATCCTGTGCAGAGGGGGAAGCAGCAGAACACTTGGAGAATTTTCTTCCATCTGCTCATGACTGGAATTGCTCTCATTGTCATTCCTCCGCATTTCTAAGGACAAGGAAGGAAAACTGCCTTCACTGAAATCACAAGTACTTTCTAGTCATTCAGTTTCTTAGGTCTTATTCCATTCTGGTAAGCTGGCACCTTCCCCTAATTACCAATCTTACCTATTGAGAGAAAGTTGAAATGGCAACGAAAATGGTTTTCCCAAATGCTACACCTCCAGATGTTGACCTTCCTTGAACTCATTTATAAGTGATTTGCTTTTCTGAGTTTTCAAGAAAACTGCTCCACAATTAACATTCAAAGTTTCTTAAACTAGTTTTCACTTAATAGAAATTGCCCTGTAAGCCAGGAATAAATCAAGCACACAAAATAAATGTCTTTTATTTGCCTTATGATCTGTAATACTGTTTAAGAATTACTCAAATACACCTCCTCGTAGAGCATTTCGATGGTTAAAAATAGCTTATTTAAATGTGTCACATCACTGCACACCCTACGAACAACAAGCCATACTTCTTCCTTATGAACAGCAATATGCTGAAACCACCATCTCTCACAAGTTAAGCCCATCAGGATTTTTTTCCCAAAAACTTCAGCAGACATGTGTTACAATGTCACCTGTGTGTGTCGTTTGCATATAAGGACATAAAGTTTTGTGAGTCCTCCAGTTTTCAAATTTAAATTTTGTTATATTCTTTAGATTCTGGTATGTTGGGTGTGTATTCTGTCACTATTCCTGGGACATTTCCTAAAAGACGATGGGGCATGGGGGGAGAGAAAGGACAATGGATGCACATGGCCAAGAACAGCAGTTTGACCAGAGAGGTCTGTTTCCTTTCCATTCTGTTTAGTCTCAGCATCACACAGCAGACGCCATGTCAAGAGTTGACCTCAGACCCATTTCTAAGCAGAATATACACTGTGCTGTTCTGCTGAGTTGGTGTTGTGTTTGTTCTGCTGGCGCTCCAAAGATAGAGGCTGCTTGGTGCCCCTTCCTAAACTGGTGAGCACCTCCATGAATAAGTGGAGCACTCACCCTGGCCAGAGTGCAGTGGGAGAGGCTCCCAGAGATGGATAATAAAACCACAGTTTAAAAGATGACAATGTACTGGGGAGACTTAGAACCAACAAACACAGTAGAGTGACAGAGTGGGGTGGGGAGGGCCAAGCCCCGCACATGCTGCTAATGGCCAACCCTGAGCTCCAAAGGGCCTCTAAACCCCAGCCCTGCAGTGTGACCCCTGAGAACCGGCTCAGTGGGAAGTTCTTACTGTCCAGTGGTGACCTCCAGGCTCTCCTGTCTGCTGGCCTTCTGAAGGATAATACTTCCCATCACCAGTGAACAAAGAGGGGCAAATGTCCACATCCTGCAAGCTGCTCCTCCCTGCCACCCAAACAGGCTCGTTCTTAGGTGGGGCACCCTTAGCCATCGCGCTGCAACGCCCAGGAGGCTCCGCAGAGGATGAACCCCCTCCACATGCGCTGAATGTGGACAACACACGCAGATAAGAGCGACCCTGTGCTGCACTGACATTCACTAAGACTCAAACTTCGGGTGCTGAGGGGGAGCAGGGTCAATGCTGCTGTGTGCTGTGCACTGAACACCATGGAAACCATTTCCCAGCTGCTTTTCTTGAATGAGCAGGTTTGATTTTGATCAACTTTTCAGTCGTACATGCGTGGGGAAGGTGGATGCTGCCGGCCATCCCTCGTTCCCGTCCAGCACGCTTGCCTCACAGCTGCCTCTGCTGCAGGAACCCTTACCCTGCTCTGTGCACCCCCCTTTCTAGCACCCTGAGGACAGGCCACATGCCCATTAGCAATAAGGGCAGAAGGCCCTGGCATCTTGAGTGAAGACAGGAGGGAGTACACCTGGGGCTGAGCAAGCCCCTCCGTGAGTCTGAGTGGCCTGCGCTTTAGCCAGGCTTTTGCTAGAAGCAGCCTGAGGGTCTCAAGGGGCTTATCCTTGACATGGGCCCAGCCCTCTGCCCTCTTCTTCTGCCTAGGGCCATGGAGGTGGGTGCTGTCCACAGATTTCCAGCCTCAGTTCCCACCGAGTCCCAGGGCTGCTCAGCCACCCTTGCGCTTGTCCCTTCCACACCTCACAGGCACCATTTACCCCCCTGTCCTCAAGCCTCCTTCAAGGAAACGGAGGCCCTGCCCTTCCCTGCACTCACCTGGCTCCGAGAAAGTGTTCATCCTCTGACTACCTCCCGCTGCCTCTTCTGACACTTCTGCAACCTGTAATTAGTGCAGGATTCATTTCGTTTACAAAAATAAAACCTTCTCTCCCGTACCTGAGTCCAGCCTAGCTCTTCCCACTTCCTGCTCGTGTCCACGCGCTTCCCAGGCAGGCGCCGTCCCCGCCCGCCTCCCGGCTCTCCAGGCTTTCCCGTGCGCTCCTCCCGCCACAGCTGCTGCGGTCTCCTCACAGACACCGATGCCTTCAGGGACTTCAGGGACCCAGGGACCTGTTTCAGCCTTTGGCAGCGGCTTGAGCCTGTCCCATCCCTCTTGTTTCGCCAGCTTTTGTTTGGCCGTTGGTCTGACTTGGAGCTGCTGCTTTGATGCCTCATTTTCCAGGCTCTCCCTGCCTGATCCTGAAGGGCTAGGGGGCCCCAGAGCCCTTCCCTTCGCCTCCCCTTCACTTTAGGAGTGCTTCCTGGGCCGCTGGGTCACTCCCGCGGTTGCAGCCAGGCCCATCCTCCTTCTGGACACCCCCCTCCCCTTGGGCACCACAAACCCAGGGACGCAGAGCCGCTGGCCCCCACACCACCTGCCAACCTCCAGGCTCACCCACTTCATCCCCACCTCCCCATCATCTGTCGCCAAGTGCTGTCAACTCTACGTCCCAAACACCCCCATGAGTGCCTTATCTCATCTCTCCCCCACATTTACTATGGGTTTTATTGGGACGCTCAGTTATCTCCCAGGTTTTTGGAACAGATTCCTGGTGCTTCTCCAAGCCACTTTCACTTTTATTTCTTTTCCCTCCGGTCTTGTCCTCCACATGACTGCCCAAGAAATCTTCCTAAAACACTGATCGGATCATGTTTTTCTCCCACCTAAATCTCTGAGTTGCTTCTTCTCACATCCAATTAAAAATGCAAATCTTCAGTACAGCATAAAAGACTGCCCCAATTTGACCCTGGGGGATACGGGTTGGATCTGTGTCCCCACCAAATCTCATGTGGAATTGTAATCCTGAGTGTTGGAGGTGGGGCCTGGTGAGAGGTGACTGGATCCTGGGGGCGCAGTTCTCATGAATGGTTTAGCACCATCCCCTGGTGCTGTTCTCGTGAAAGTGAGTGAGTGGGTTGTCGTGAGAGCCGGTTGTTTAAAAGTGTATAGCACTTTTCCCCTCTCTATTTTCCTGCTCTGGCCATGTAAGACGCACCTGCTTCCCCTTTGCCTTTCACCATAATTGTAAGTTTCCTGAGGCCTCCCCAGAAGCAGAAGCCACTATGCTTCTTGTATAGCCTGCAGAACCGTGAGCCAAGTAAACCTCTTTTCTCTATAAAGTACCCAGGCTCAGGTATTTCTTGAGAACAGTGCGAGTACAGACTAATCCACCTGGCCACCTTCGCACCATCAGCACTCTCCCCACCCAGGGCACCCAACTTGTCCCAGTTCCCCCAGGACTTTGAGGATTTCAGCCCTGAAGGTCTGACACCCACTGAGTTGGCTGCTCACCCTGTCATCCCCGCCATGCCATGCTCCTGCTGTCCCAAAGCTTGCAAAGGTCCCACGGGAGCATCTCCTTCATGCTGCTGCTTGTTTGCAGTTTTTCCTCCAGTGCTGCTGCTCTGTCTCTTCTTTATCGTTCAGTTTTATCTACATCAAAGTATACATGTAAATTGTTTTTAAAGCCCAATAGTCGAGTGTGCCTGGAAAGAGAAGCATCAGTCCCCTGCCCCTCCCTCCCTCCGTCTCTTGTCCTCCCTGGCTCGCAGTCCTCCAGGGCAGCCTCTTTCAGCTGTTCTTGGCGCAGTTCACCCCAACCAGAAAGGCTTTGATCACCAGCTCTTCATTTTTTTGTTTTTGTGCTTATTACCTTCCCTCTATGAGGATTTTGTGTTCTCACCCACCTCATCCCATGCACACACACCCTTTTCTCCTGTCCTCCTGACATTGTTAAATCATATTTTGTTAGATTAATAATCAGTGTCTGTATCATTGTGAATATGTAAATATTATCCGTTGCTGAGCTAGGTAGTGCCTTTTGATTCTATCTCCTTTTCTGTACAGGTTTTTATTTGTTTTGGAGTTAATACTTGCCTGTTTTTTGTTTGTTTTTGCTGTCTTGATTTTCTACGTAATTTTCACTTATCCCCTGACCGCCCCCATCAGAAGTATAAATATGTTCAAACACATTCAATAATCTATGAATTAAATTATTCCTCTTTTTCTTTTTCGTTTTTTCTTTTTTTTTTTTTTTAAGGCGGAGTCTCACCCTGTCGCCCAGGTTGGAGTGCAGTGGCGCAATCTCGGCTCACTGCAATCTCCCCCTTCCGGGTTCAAGAGATTCTCATGCTTCAGCCTCCTGAGTAGCTGGGATTATAGGCACATGGCACCATGTCCGGCTGATTTTTGTATTTTTGGTAGAGATGGGGTTTCATCATGTTGGCCAGACTGGTCTCGAGCTCCTGACTTCAGGTGATCCGCCCGCCTCGGCCTCCCAAAGTGCTGGGATTATAGGCGTGAGCCACCACACCTGGATGATTATTCCGCTTTTTGTTAGTGACATCCCTCTGGCACCTCTGTCTCCCTATCCGGTCTAGCCTTTTCCTCCCCAGGATTGCTACTAAGCTGGCATCCTTGTGCTTCCCTTCTCGCTTCCTGGGAATTTTCTTTGCTCATCTCCTTTACTGGATCACCTGTCCCTGCGTTTGTATTTTCTTCTTTCTTGGTGTACCCCTTCATTTTACTGGGAAACAATCTCCAGCAACTTCCTTAGAAAATATGCATAGGAAGTCAATTTCATGAGCCCCTGCCTGTCTGAAGAGATCTTTGTTTTTCCATAACACTTGACGGATGTGTGGCTGAGCATAGAATTCTGGCTGGAACTCTTTTCCTTCAAAAATTTCACAGCATTGCTTCCTGCTTCCACTGTTTGCGACTGATACAATGATTGTGTTTCAGTAAAACTTTATCTGCACAACTGTGTGTTGTGTTCCAACAAAACTTTATTATTTACATGTTGTCTACAGCTGCTTTTGTGTTATAGTGGCAGACTTGAGTAGCTGGGACAGAGGCTGTAAGGCCCACAATGTCTAAAATATTTACTATCTGGCCATTTACAGAAAAAGTTTATCAACCCCTGTCCTATCGAGATCTTTATAGTTCACATTGGACTACTGTGGATAATCCTCAAGTTTTCTTATCTTTATGTCCCTTTTGTCTTTCTGAGCGATAACCTTATTTTATCCTCCAAATCTCTTAAGAAATCTCTTCTATCATATTTTAATTTCCAAGTGCATTTACAATTCTCTGAATCTTCCTTTTTCCTAGCATCCTGTCTTTTCCTGTATGAGGATATTAACTGGAATAGGTGTTTTTGGTTTTGCTTCTTGAATTGTCTCTGTTTCTGTTTGTTTTGGTCCCCGTCTTGCCCTGGGGGCTGTCTTCAGGTGGCTGGTGCTCCTGGGCTGCCAGTCCACACTGAATGAAGAGCGTGGCACCAGAACACTGCCAGCCCCTGTGCCCCAGTGGGGCATGCCCACAGGAGGGTCTGTGCATGGAGGGGCGGCCTAGGTTCCTCGGGGCCCATCCCTATTGTTAGCGTTTATCCACCTTTTCTTTTGAGCCAGCAGGAGCCCTCTAATGTCTCTCCTGGGGAGATGGATAAGGGTGGGGTATTTATTTTGGCTGTTCGCCTACTTTCAGCACGGAGAACCGATCCACTGAGCACCTCCTCTATTCCAGACACCATTCCAGCCCCTGAGGTTAGTGGGAAGGAGGTCAGAGAAGGCCAATGCCTTCAGGCAGCGCCTCCCGATGGAGAAGATGGACCAGGAATAAATACACTTTTTTAAATTAACACGATTATATTTCAGATTGCAAAAAAAGATATGAAGGAAATAGAAGAGGGTAAGTGATCGAGAGTGATATCTGACCTAAGACCTGGCCGAAAAGAAGTCAGATTAGGATCTGGAGGAAGGGAAGGAATTTCAAGCAGAGGCAACTGCAATGACCCGGAGCGGAAGCAAGGGCCGGGACGCTCTGGGTGAGTGGGCAAAAAAGAGCGTCCCTCTCTCCTCACTCCGGCATCTGACCAAGAGCAGAACAGGGCAGAGAAATAAGCAGAAGAAGGCGAAAAGATTGCGTGTGTGTCTTAAGGCTAGCCATGGAGCCCGCGCCCTGTGTCGCCGGTAAGTGAACTAATGACTGCGAGCCTCGTTCAGTCAGACTTGCCCCCGCAGCGAGAGAGCGCCCCCTTTAGGGCTCCCGGGCTCCCGAGGGAGGGAGGGCGGGCCGCGCGTGCGCAGTTCCTCCTCCCCGCAGGCGCCGAGGTCAGGGGCCATGCAGGGAGGTTCTCCTGGCTGCAACTGGGCGCGCTAAGGCGCCCGGGGAAGGTGGCGTGGCTGGAGCTCAGTGATGCAGGGGAAGAGTGTGTGAGATGGAGGCCAAGGCCCGGGGACATCAGCGAACACGATGCTCTGAATACAAGGAGAAATGGGGATTTCTAGCCTAGGAGCCGGGCTGCAGGTGAGGTGATGGAAAATTAAGAGGAAACATCAGGAGTACAGGAGATTCTGGCCAACGGCACGACAGAATTATTGCCGAAGGCAGGCCAGGTGATAAGATGTCAGGACTGGGCCGGCACGGAATCTCACGCCTGTAATCCCAGTACTTTGGGAGGCTGAGGCAGGAGGATCACTTGCGGCCAGGCATTTGAGATCAGCCTTGGCAAAAAGGTGAGACCCCGTCTCTACTCTCCCGCAACCCCCGCAAAATAAATCTGGGCGCGGTACTTGAGCCCAGGAGGTCAAGGCTTTAGTGAGCCATGATTACGCCAATGCACTCCACAATGGGTTACAAGGCAAGATCCTGTCTCCTAAAGTAAAAATATTGAGGGTTGTCTTGCAGAACCCCTATTAACTCCAATAGGGATGGTGCCATGTCCAAGAGGCTGAGGAACAGACCTGGAGCCAGCTAAGGAGACATAGGGTTTATTGGGGACTCAATAAACCTATGTTTATTATAGGGCTGTCCAGGAGCCCCAAGCTGGACAGGAAGATGGCTCTCATGTGTAAGAAGCATGCAGGTTATATGGCATTTTCACTTAGCAACCTCTACCTGGCAACCTCCACCTAGCAACCTTCATTTAACCCAAAACAAAGGGCCTCAAACCCCTGTACCGCCTGCCATTCCAAGGGATGGACCAGGGATCTGGACGTCCTTCAGAGATGAATGAATCTCCGGGCGGCCACTCCTGAATTCCTTAGCTCAGAACTTCGAACACACATTCCTTAAGACCATCGAGTCATCCTCAGGGTGTGCTTGAGTTATTGCTGTTAGGTGCATCTGCCCTTCAGGGTGGGGAGGAGGAATTTGATCAAACATCAGGAGTGGTCAGAACAAGGGTGAAACATTTGCTGCTAAACCTGCCTGCCTGCATTCTTGCTAAAACTGGACTAAATGGGCCAAGGTCAAGGATTTGTCAGAAAGAGGACTTGGCAGCCTGACTCAAGTTTGGTCAAAGGAGACAGCCTTTGTCACTATGACCCCAACAGTGGAAATTTGGACAACCCCCTTGGACTCATGCACCTTTGTTTGTGAAGGGAAGCTTTGGACGCAGGGACTTGGAGTTGTTTCCAGCCCTGTTATTCATGCTCCCAGGACACCACTGTTTCCCAGGGCACAGCCGCAGGGATGGGCACCCATAGGTTCATCCCCCAGAGCGAGAGTTGAGGGAGAGGAGAGCAGCCTTCCACTGCACGGAACTGTCTGCTTCAGTGCTGAGGAAGCCAGCACTTTGGGTAGTTTGGGACCTTTTCATTCTAGATGGATATGACTTGGCAAAATTTAGCTTAAAATGAAAAGAAAGAGGGCTTTAGTGGGGTGTGTGTGTGTGTTTGTGTGTGTGTGTGTGTGTGTGTGTGTGTGTCTAGATCTTTTGCTAGTGAAGGAATTATGGCATCACTGTCCCAGTGAAATCCAGGGAAAAGGAGACTCTAGGAGAGCAAGTGGGAGGGAGATTGGTCTGTATGTCGGGGAGGATCCAAGATGTCACAATTCGGATTACAGAGCACGCTCGGAGAGATCTCCAGTTCATTACTGTGGAAGGCAAGATCTGCTACACACGGTGCAATTTATGGGGGGGAGCTGCCTTTCGATAGAAGGAGGAAATGTGACCCAGAGGTAAGGCTTGACCACAAACCATATTTGGGGAGGTTGCGTTATCTTCCATTCCCTTCCTGGGAGCAGGTTTGAGCAGGAAGCATGGGGATTTACAGCCAGCCCTCCAGAAGGTAGTGAAGAGGTTTTGGAAAACTATTTGGAACCCCATTTTGGTTATCATTCTTTTATAGTTGGTCAAGATTGTTTGTTTAAATCCCTGGAAATTTTTTTGGTTTTCTTCTTCTTTTTTTTTTTTTTATGGTAATGAAAGAAAAGTATTCATCTTCTTTAAGGATTTTGGTCCACCCTTATTAAACATTTTTCTTTTTCGTTCCAATATTTTAAGTGGTCATCTCTCATCTTGTAAGATTCTTGGGAGAGTGACCTTGCCTTACTAACATTTTTATCTCTGGGGCTCCCACTGTGCCTGGCACATTACAAGCTTCCAGCATAATTGTATGTATAAAAGAATGCACCAGCTTTGCAAACAACATGCCTCCATTCTTTTTCATTGGCACCCTTCTTATTTAGCACCAGATATGACTAACCATCTTTACACAGGTGCTGGAAATGGAACAAAGCCTTATTTGCCCTAGAAACTATGGACACAATTTAAAATATAACCAATAGTGCTTTTTCCTAGCTATAAAATAATGCACACAGAAAAGTTGGAAAAGATAGAAACATTCAGGAAGAAAGGAAGATTGCTCCTGACCTCTCAGTCTAGAGATAAACCTATCACCATTGTTTAATTTTTGTCCAGCTTTTTGCTAAGCACCATTTTAAAATAATTGTAATTATGCTGTATTTTATATCCTTTTTGAAATTTCGTTGTGCATCTTCCCTTTTTCTTAAAAATTCTTAATAAATATTCCCAAATTCACCCAACAGAATTACTATGTATTCAAGCATATTAATAATGCATTTATATGGTTTTCAGCTTTTTGCTATTGTAAATAACACTTTGTTGAACATCGATATGGTTTAACTGTGTCTCCACCCAAAATCTCATCTTGATTTGTAATCCCCATTATCCCCACCTGTCATGGGAGGGACCAGGTGGAGGTAATTGAATCATGGAAGTGGTTTCCCCTGTGCTGTTCTCGTGATAGTGAGTGAGTTCTCACGAGATCTGATGGTTTTATAAGCGTCTGGCATTTCCCCTGCTGGTGCTCATTCTCGCTCTTGCTGCCCTGGGAAGCGGTGCCTTCTGCCATGATTGTAAGTTTCTTGAGGCTTCCCCAGCCATGTGGAACTGTGAGTCAATTAAACCTGTTTTCTTTATAAATTACCCAGTCTAGGGTATTTCTTCATAGCAGCGTAAGAACAGACTCACAAACATCTTTGCTATTATCTTTTTTCGAAACAGAGTCTCACTCTGTCACCCAGGCTAGAGTGCAGTGGCACAATCGCAGCTCACTGCAACTTCTGTCTCTGGGGTTCAAACAATTCTTGTGCCTCAGCCTCTTGAGTAGATGGGATTACAGGTGTGCACCACTATGCCCAGCTAATTTTTATATTTTTAGTAGAGACAGGGTTTTGCCATATTGGCCAGGCTGGTCTTGAACTCCTGGCCTCAAGTGATCTGCTCCCTCCCCAAGCCCTGGCCTCCCAAAGTGCTGGGATTACAGACGTGAGCCTCCGCACCCGGCCCCCTTTGCTATTATCTTGATTAGAGGTTATGAACAATTGGTTAGACGTTATGAACAATTGGAGCAAGAGGTAGAGAGCTGAGGCTGTTCCGCTCTGCAGCATAGGAAGAATTAGCTTTGGATTTCAGATGAGGGTGGGCACAGCCCCAGTAACGCTGGTGAAGGGTGAGTGGGCTCAGGGCAGTGGGGCAAGAGTGCAGGAGAGTGCTGAGGTCACAGCACCTACCATAAAGGGAAGTGTAATGTAGATTTTTTTTTTCCTTTTGGAAGAAAAAAGAAGTTGAGTGAAGAGAAAATTCTGATATAGCATTAGATGATTTTTAAAGGGTTAAACAGTGCAGCTTTGAGAAGGAAAATCAAGATTTTATTCTTACCCTTTGCAATTGCTCCTTTAGTGGCTGGTGATGGATAGCAGATTTCAATGACCTGGCTTATGTACTCTTAAATCTAGTAGCTGCAAGTACATGGCAAGATGGTAAAATGTTAAGATGAGTTCCAGATAGGTGGTACTTTGCAAACGTAGGATGCTGGTGTTCTCCTTGAACTCAGCTTGGCATATTTTGTTCCTCAAGCATTTCACAGTCTATTAGAGTAAACGTCATTTAAAAAAATAATAGGAACCAGGGTTCTGGAGCAGACAGCTCTGAGTTCAAATCCTGGTGCTGCCCTAATTAGTAGGTGACTGCTGTGGTCTGAATCCTTGTGTCCCCCCTAAAATTCGTATGTTGAAACCTAATCACCAATGTAATGGTATTTGGAGGTGGGGAGCTTTGGGAGGTGATTAGTCATGACAGATCTGCCCTTATGAATGGGATTAGTGCCCTTATAAAAGAGGCCCAAGGGAACTGCCTTGCCTTTGCCACTGTGTGAGGACACAGGAAAGGTGCCATCTCTGAACCAGAAAAGTGGGACCTCACCAGACACCAAATCTGCTGACGCCCAGCCTCCAGAACGGTCAGCAATAAATTTCTGTTGTTTCTGGGCCGTCCAGTATGTTAAGGTACTTTTGTAGTAGCAGCCCCGAGTCAGCCATCTTGGCAATGTAACCTCCCAGTGCTTTGGTGACTTTATCTGTAAACTGGGATTCACAGTACACAGTCATCAATTCGGTGAAACAGTGTACCTGATGTCATTAGCACAGGCCTGGCCTGTGGAAGGGCTTAATTTCAAAGTGTCTCACATGCACAGAAAGGAGAAGAGCCACCCAGCTCAGGAACATAGACGGCTTCACATAGGGGCACGTTCTCCAGTGGTTCTTAGGGGATGTTTGGGAAGTGGCCCATGGAGAAGTGGGGTAACGGCACCCCCGCCAGGGAACAGGTGGTTCAGGCATGCGAAGTGTGGATGCTAGCAAGAAGTTCAAGTTCTCAGCCCTGACTCCTAACGGCTTCTACTGGATGATTCTGCATTTTTGGACATCTTCCTAGGTCACGTGTAAGTGAGAATTGTCCTGCCTCCTTAAAATAATTATTCTTCTAAGAATCAAAAATGATTAGATCTTAAGGAACTTTTTCTAGCCAAGCAATAAGAGGAACATATCTTCCTGTATTCTTCTTTGATGTTGAATTTAGTATTGTTTAAGTAGTCTGGCATAAACTGGTAACTGTTGGTGGATTTCAGTGTCTCTTATGTACTTTAAATACCATCTGTCTGGTGCTAGCCCAGTGTCTACTGTCTTTCTGCCTGTGAATATGTAATAGGCATCACAAACACATCCCGTCCAAAACAGAACTCCCGGTTTGCTACTCCAAACGATTTCTCCCATAGTCTTTTTCATCACAAAAATATCACCACTATCCACTCATTTGCTCTGCCCTAACCCCCAGGGATCATCCTCGATTCCTTTTTCCCTCCCTACTCTGACTCTGCACAGCCAATTCATTGACAAGTCTGTTTCTTTCTTTCTTTCTTTTTTTTTTTTTTTCAAGACGGAGTCTTGCTCTGTCTCCCAGGCTGAAGTGCAGTGGTGTGGTCTCGGCTCACTGCAACCTCTTCCTCCCGGGTTCAAACAATTCTGCCTCAGCCTCGCAAGTAGCTGGGATTACAGGCACCCGCCACCACACCTGGCTAATTTTTGTATTTTTAGTGGAGACAGGGTTTCACCATGTTAGCCAGTCTTGTCTCGAACACATGATCTCGTGATCTGCCTGCCCCAGCCTCCCAAAGTGCTGGGATTACAGACATGAGCCACTGCGCCCAGCCTCTGTGTGTGTGTGTGTGTGTCTGAGATGGAGTCTCACTGTGTCACCCAGGCTGGAATGCAGTGGTGCCATCTCGGCTCACTGCAACCTCTGCCTCCCGGATTCAAGCAGTTCTCCTGCCTCAGCCTCCCAAGTAGCTGGGATTACAGGCATGCACCACCATGCCTGGCTAATTTTGTATTTTTAGTAGAGACATGGTTTCTCCATGTTGGTCAGGCTAGTCTCGAACTCCTGACCTCAGGTGATCCGCCTGCCTCGGCCTCCAAACTGCTGGGATTACAGGTGTGAGCCACTGCACCTGGCCTCATTTTTTTTAAAGACATATCTCAGCCATCCACTTCTGTCTGTCTCCACAGCTCCTGTAAGCTACCATCATCTCTCATTTGCACTTCTGTAGGAGGGTCCGTTATGCACCCACAGCCATCTATTTCCCACCAGAGCCATCATTTTTAATGCACATCATGCCAGATTCCCGAGGGGAAGTCTCCAGTGGCCTTCCATCATTTTAGAATACAACCCAAACTCCTCATCAGGGCCTCTGTGGTCCTATGTGACCTGTCCACTTCCCAGCCATGGGCTTTTGCCCTCTTGCCCTCACTCCACCCTCTGGCCCCAGGATTCTCAGCCTCAGCACCAGGCACATTTCAGTCCACATCATTCTTTGTTTGGGTGCTGTCCTGTGCATCGTGGGACAGTTAGTGCCATCTCTAGCCACTACCTACTAGCTGCCACTAGCATCCTCCCACGCTGCCGACAGCAACAGTGTCTGCAGACATTGCCAGATACCCCCTGGGAGGCAAAGTCACCCCCAGTTACAGTCATTAGTCTAGTCACACCGGCTTTCTTCCTGCGGCGCGAGCCTGGCTGGTCCACGTTTAGACCCATTGTAGTCGCTTTTCTTCAGTCGGCTGTGCTTCCTCCGAGAGTCTTGGGTCAGCTCCTTCTCTGTTCTGACCTCAGCTCAGATGTTGCCTCCCCACAGGGTAACCGAAGGGTCTTCTTTGACCACCCGGACTTGGAAGGCCCTCCCTTCCAAGTCACCCCACATTACATTACTGCATTTTAATTTCTTCCTGTCCTTCATCAGTATCCAAAATGATCTCTTTTATCTGCCTGTTCACAATCTCCTCATTAGGTTGGAAGCTTCATGAGAGTAGAAACTTGCCTGTCTAAAGTGTCCCTAAAATGACCAACAGTGCCAGGCAGATAGAGGGTGCGTGGGAGACAACAGCTGTGGAGTGGAGACATCAGTAACATATTTCTCCTTTACTGAGGTTCCTAGAAGGTTGGGGAGTGGTGGCATGGGGGTGCTTGGGATCATTCCAGGGTGTGAGACCTGAGAAAGCTGTGGGAGTAGGGGGCTTGTTTTGTTTTTTGTTTTGTCAGCACCTTCTAGGCTCAGCCATCTTCTTCTGATGAGCTAAGTGCCAGGGGTCTCTGGTGAGTGACCCCACGGATCTTACCCAGAGATGCCACACAGCCTTCTTGCCTCTGATAGAGGGGTCACTTCTGGGATAGCCCAAGCAGAAGCGCAGCAGGCCAAGAATAGCCTGGTCTTGGAGAGGTTTTTGACTAAAAGAGGTCATTGAGTGTTGTGTCTGGTCCAGGAAGCTAATCCAGGAAGAGGAAGGTGCTGTACTGGGAGCCAAGGCATGGAGGCCAGAGCCTCCCTCCCTCCCGCAGAGCATGGCGCCCAGCCCGTCCTCCTGACTGCCCCGTGCTCTCTGCCTCCTCCCTCTCCAGGTCTCATGTGATGTGTTTCTGTGCGGCTGCTGGCCCAACCTCTTGACTCTGCTCTCTGCCAAATACCAAGGCCAGCTCTGTCTCCTTTCGACCTCTGAAGCTGTGGATACAGTGAATCACTTTTTCTCCTAATTGTTTCCTCTACTCTTGGCAGACTTCCTTAAAAGAAAAAAAATCAATCGCAAGATTAATATTAACCACAAAGGACATGTTTTTCTACTTTTTTTTTTTACATCTGATTTTTCAATCTCAGTCGATTCAGTTTGTTGCAACTACAATAGATGATGGTTAAATATTAGAGGCAGGAGCTTAGTGGCAAAGGCATATTGATAGAATTTATATCAAATACTGAAGTTTGCAACATAAAAATGAATCACTTTATTATTTCCTATAGACATGCAGCTGCTCAAAACAGCGTGCTCCCAGGTCACAAATGAGTGTATCGAATAGCATATAACACATGCCTATTGGCCTTGAGCTAAGAATCCAGGACTCTATGGCCCTTGGCCCCCAGCAGGAGGAAATTCAAGCAAGGGTCTGTGGTTCTCACTGCAACAACATCCATGTGTGCGCCCAGCCAGGGATACCTGGTGTCTTTGGACTCCTGAGAGTTCGTCATGTTTATAGCTCTGCGGTATGCTCCTGAGGACAGATGCTGTCACTCCAGCTGCTTTTCCACCTGGACAGACAGATCTCGGTGACAACACTGAGGAAATAAATTTAAAAAGGAATTGGAGTCCAGGCGCAGTGACTCATGCCTGTAATCCCAGCACTTTGGGAGGTGGAGGTGGTCAGATCACGAGGTCAAGAGATCAAGACCATCCTGGCCAAGATGGTGAAATCTTGTCTCTACTAAAAATACAAAAATTAGCTGGGTGTGGTGGCAGGCACCTGTAATCCCAGCTACTTGGGAGGCTGAGGCAGGAGAATTGCTTGAACCCGGGAGTCAGAGGTTGCAGTGAGCCGAGATCGTGCCACTGCACTCCAGCCTGGGCGACAGAGCCAGACTCCGTCTAAAAAAAAAAAAAAAGAGAGAGAGTTTTGAAATCTTGGTAGAATATACTGGTTCCATGGGAAGCTTTTTGTCTCAAAAAGGACACTAAACCTTGTATGTCTTCTTTGGGGCTGACTCCAGCACAAAACCCACTTCCAATTTCCAAATGTGAAGAGCCGTTTTGTTCCAGGAAAGCCATGAAGTACGGTGAATGCACGTGTTTAGGCTGAAAGGCAGAGTCTTCTGTCTGGTTCTCTACAGCTCTCCTCTCCCCCATCCAGGTAGGCACTACTGACATCTGACATACTGCCCTGCTGCCTGGGCCCCCACATCTCCCCATGCTCATGGATGCTCATCATTGTTACCTGCATGCATATCTATTTTCATCAAGCAATGAGCGGTGTAGGATAGATCCTTTGTTCTAAGCCACTTGAGTTGGGTTGGTTATGTGCGTATGAAAGCATCCTAACCCACAGAAGCTCACTCGGGAGGAAAGCTGTGAAAGGGACAGCCCTGGCTTACTGCCTGTGCCTGAGTTTCCCAGAGCGTCCATAGCAACGTCCCACAAATCAGACTTAGAGCAACATTGATTAATTCTCTCTCAATGCTAGAGTCTGGAATCTACGCTCCAGGAGTTGGCAGGGCCATACTCCCTCTGGAGGCTGGAGGAGAACCCTTCCTGGCCTCTCCAGCTGCTGTTGGCTCCTAGCAGTCCTGGTGTTCCTTGGCTTGCAGATGGAATCCCTGTCTTTGTTGTCACATGGCCTTCCCCATGTGTTTGGGTCTCTGTGTCCAAAGTGTCCTCTTCTTACAAGGACACCAGTCACATTGGATTTTGGGCCCACCCTAACCATGAATTCATGAGTATGACTTCATCTTACCTTGATGACATCTGCAAAATCCCTGTTCCTGAATAAGGTCACATTCACAGGATCTAGGTAGACATGAACTTTTTGGGTGTCATTGTTGTTGTTTTGAAAGAGTCTTGCTCTGTCACCCAGGTTGGAGTGCGGTGATGTGACCTCAGCTCACTGCAACCTCCGCCTCCTGGGTTCAAGTGATTCTCCTGCCTCAGCCTCCTGAGCAGCTGGGATAACTGGCACCCACCACCATGCCTGGCTAATTTCTGTGTTTTTAGTAGAGATGGGGTTTTGCTATGTTGGCCAGGCTGGTCTTGAATTCCTGACCTCAGGTGATCTGCCTGCCTCAGCCTCCCAAAGTGCTGGGATTACAGGCATGAGCCACTGTGCTGGGCCTCGACGTGAACTTTTTGGGGACACTGTTCAACCCAGTGCATCCTTTCATAATAATGGTGTGGACTGGCAATGCCCTACCTTGTATCATTCACACACAGTGGTTGAGTCTCCAGGAGAGGTCGGAGTTGGACTATTGTGTCGGACATGAGTTCCCTGGCACTCGCGGGGAAGAGCACCCAGCCTTCCTGAAGAGAGACTGTGCCTGGTGGGGGAAAGCAGATCAGGAGGCCTGAGACGGGCTGTGGGAAACCCTGTCCTCTTATGGGACTCATGGGCTTGGGCTGAATTCTAAAAGGTGTGGATATTCACCATGGGAGGGGTGGTCCCTACCCCAAGGGGCAGGCAGGGACATCCAGGAGGAGACGTCTTTGGCTGTGAGAGGAGCCACAGTTGTTTGGGGAGTGGCTATGTGGGCCAGGCTTCCCTCCTAACCTGCCCCTGCAGTTCCAATCAAGTACTGTGAGGTCAAGCTCAGTCTCCAGGTGGCAGGAGTTAGAGGCCTGTTCACTCAGGATCAAGGGCAAAGGGGAACCTAGTGGTGGGGTCAGAGGAAGGCTGTGCCCAACTGAGCAAGGGGCTCCTGAGAACCATGTGGCAGGAGGAGTGGAGGGGGCAGCTGGGTAGAGACTGGAAGGGAGGAACTTGGGGGCCAGCATTATTCTGTTCAGGCTGCCCTAACAGAACCACAGACTGAGGGCTCTATATGGTTTGGATCTGTGTCCCCATCCAAATCCCATGTGGAACTGTGATCCCCAGTATCAGAGGAGAGGCCTGGCGGAAGGTGGTTGGATCGTGGGAGTGGATTTCCCCCTTGGTGCTGTTTTTGTGATAGTAAGTGAGTTCTCACGAGATCTGGTTGTTGAAACGTGTGTGGCACCTCCCCCTTCACTCTCTTCCTCCTGCTCTGGCCACGTAAGAGAGACATGCGTGCTTCCCCTTCGCCTTCCGCCGTGATTAAAAGGTTCCTGAGGCCTCCCTGTCATGCTTCCTGTACAGCCTATGGAACTGCAAGCCAATTAAACCTCTTTTCTTTGTAAATTACCCAGTCTCAGGTAGTTCTTTATAGCAGTGTGAGAACAGATGAATACAGGGCTTAAACAGCAGAAACAGTTGGTCTCATGGTTCTGGAGCTAGAAGTCCAAGGGCAAGGTATCAGCAGGGTTGGCGCCTTCTGATGCTTCGAGGAAGCGTCTGTTCCATGCTCTCCCCCAGCTTGGGGGTTGCTGGCCATCTCTGGCATCCTGTGCTTTCATCTTCACGTGGCAGTCCCCAGTGTGCTTGTCTCTGTCCCAGTTTCCCCTTTGGTGATGGTTCACATTGAATATCAACCTGATTGGATCAAAGAATGCAAAGTATTTTTCCTGGGTGTGTCTGTGAGGGTGTTGCCAAAGGAGATTAACATTTGAGTCAGTGGACTGAGAGAGAAAGACCCACCCTCAGTCTGGGTGGGACCATCTAATCAGCTGCCAGCATGGCTAGAATAAAGCAGACAGGAGAGGATGGAAGAGCAGGCCTGCTGAGTCTTCCGGCCTTCATCTTTCTCCCATGCTGGGTGCTTCCTGCCCTCTAACCTCAGACTCCAAGTTCTTCAGCTTTTGGACTCTTAGACTTATACCAGTGGTTTACCAGGGGCTCTCAGGCCTTTGGCCACAGACTGAAGGCTTCCCTACTCTTGAGGTTTTGAGGACTGATCCACCACTGGCTTCCTGGCTCCTCAGCTTGCAGATGGCCTATTGTGGGACTTTACCTTTTGATCGTGTGAGTCAGTTCTCCTTGATAAACTCCCTTTCATATGTGCATCTATCCTATTAGTTCTGTCCCTCTGGAGAACCCTGACTAATACACCTTTTAATAAGGAAACTAGTTGTATTGGACGAGAGGCCCACCCGGCCTCAGTGTGACCTCGTCTTAACTGATTACATTTACAGCAACTCTGTTTCCAAATAAAATCACATTCTGAGGTCCTGGCGGTTAGGACTTCAACATAAGGATTGGTGGAAGACACAATTCAACCCATAACAGGTCCTGTCCAAGGAACTCCTGGGACAATGCCCTGAGTGTTCTCAGAAATAACTACAGGGAGCTCTGTGGGGTGGTCAGAGGCCCAGCCGTTGTAGTGACCTCATGGCAGGCTTGGATCGGTGATTCCCAAGTTGATCAGTTACATGTTAGGGACTCACCTGGGATTATTCCACGTTATAAACTGACTTGGTCCTGGGACTTGGGATGATTCATGAGTGTCAATGGCGGTGACACACCAGAGCCGTGGAGCCCAGGGATGAAGCGGACCTGCAGACAATTCTGGGGGGTCAGCAAGGAAGCTGGTCAGGAAGTGCCCCAACCAACAACTCTAATCCTTTTGGACAGGTCTGAAGTATTTGCAGGGAAGATGGTGGGAAAAAAAAAGGAGTGTCTCGGAGCGCAGCGTGGCTAGGGCTTGCTGAAAGTGTCACCAGGGAGATGCTTGGGCCTGGCATAACACTCCTTAATACCTGAACCTTTCCCTGGAGAAGGCCAGTGTGGCCAGAGCTTGTGTAGCCGGCAGCAGCTCCTGGCATGGCCCAACCCCCAGACACTTGGGAGATTTGGAAGGAAGACAATGGAGGAGGCTTCTCAGATTTTAGAAAGAACAGAGGTGGATGAAAAGTCGAGTATCCTGGGGGAGAACACATGGACACCGGGATGTGTAGGAGAGCTGGGCATCGATGGGCCAGAGGGAGTGAGGCAGCGCCCACCCTTGAGAGTCTTTGTGTTCCTCCAGCCAGCACTGCTGAAGGTACTTGGGAGCCGGGCAGTCCAAGTTACCTGAGTGAGGGAAAGGTATGCATTTCCATGTTAAGTTGGAGACCCAGGGCCAGGAGGGAGAGGTCCAGAGAAGAGCCAAGGAGAGGAGCAGGGAAGAGCCAAGGAGAGGAGCAGGGCTCAGCTGTGTCTTGACTGCAGGCAATATCTGCTGAGGCTCCAGGACCATAGCACAGGAGGGACGGAAGGTGGGGCTAGGGTGTCGCTGGGTCTAGAGCTGGGGTGGGAGCTGTCTTTCCCCAGTGGCGAGGGGGCTGGATCATGGGCTGGGAGGGACCGATCAGGGCTGATAAGGCAGCATGAGGAAGTGACTGTGGCTGGAGTGGGCCCTCTGGGACCTGCAGGCTGCCCCCGAGTCCCAGGGCACTGAGGGGCTGAGCATGGTCGGGGCTGCTGGCTTTCCCCAGCTGCACCTTAGAATCTGCTGGGGATCAGAATTCGGAAGAATGCTGATGCCAGGGCCTTACCCGAGACCCTGGTTCCACTGGCGTGGGGTGGGGCCAACGTGAGTATTTCTTCAAGCTCCTGGTGAGTCTGTTGTCCTGCCAAGGTAGAAGATCACAGTGGGTAAAGGACCAGAGGAGAAACGGAGAGTCCTTTTTTCCAGCTCTTGCTGAAGAAAGGACCCAAGGACCCTGTTTAACACAAAGCTGAAACCAGGGCACTGGCGATTCCAAAAAGAGTAGGTTCCGACCAATGCTGTCACCTCTACAGCCTGTGGAGAGGGAGGACCGGGCCCTGGGCAGCTCCATGTCACAGTGTCACTGAGGAGCTGGCCTGAGCGTAGTCCTCATTCCTGGCACAGGAGTTGCTTCCTCTCAGAATTTCTGCGTCTGTGGACAAAGGCAGTGACAGGGCAGGACAGCAGCTCCTGAGGCACCCACTGCAGCCGCCAACAGGAATGGGGGTTGGCCAGGGCGGGGCCCAGCAGGCGCTTCTGGCAGGACACCAAGAGGGGGCCTTGAGGGACCCTGTGGGTGACTTAGGGGATGAGGCAGGGGTTGGGGGAGCTCCAGGTGCCTCCCACTGCCAGCACACCCCCTCCCCACTCCCTCAGCAGACAGCGTCTTCCTCGTCAGCCTGGCTCTTCCGCAGGCAGCAAATTCATTAACCTTTCAGCCTCAGCGGCGTGGCCAAATACCAAGTCACCCCACAGACTGTCCAAAGGTTAATCACTCCCATTTCAGTGTCTCGGAGGAACGCGGAGGTCCCTTGCCATGGTCTCCTCTCTCCGTGCACTATTCCCCTTCAAGCTGGATTTCCTAGTCATTTAAATCCAGTTTCAGAGTGAGAACTATCTAAAATGACAGCGTTTTGAGTTTAGAGATTGACATGTTAGGAAAGCACCAGATTTTTAGTCACACTAATTTCTTTCATCAAGTTAAAAGTTAAAGGCATTTTGTAATAGAGGTGCCAGTATTTGTAGAGTGCCCTGCAGTTTATGAAGCTCTTACCTATTTATCATCTCACCATGTCATTAAGTTCTGAAGGCAGGTGTAAGTAGATCTGAACCTTGTACCATCTCTGCATGATGGGATACCCAAAGCTTTTCATCTCTAGCCCTCCTTACAATGAGAGACTTTTGGTGCACTCAACAGCTGATGGCAAGTGTGATAAGAATGCACCTTTATATCATGGACAGTTTCCAGTAGACCCTGAAGAGGCATCTGTGGTTGATCTCGGCTGGGCTGACACAGTGCGAATCCCATCCCGTTTTCCTGTCTGGCTTCCTCTGCCATGGGTCTGGCTGGGACTGCCTTCTCTGCAAGGCCTACGCGTGGTGCCAGGTCCCGGTGAACCAGGCTGTGTAGCAGAATCCTGCACACACGTACTGCACCAAGCTCTCCTGTGTATTGGCGTCCTGTCCTCCTATGGTAAGACCACCTCATGATTCAGCACGGCCAAGGGGCATGAGCTCTGCGCTGGAGAGCACGGGAGGGGAGATTTCTCAGGGGTGGAACTATCTGAGCAAAGACGACCCTAACAGCTTCGGTGATCCTCCTTTCTTGCCTCTCTTTCAGCACACATAAACACATGCAGCCTTACACAAACAGGATTGAACCATCCAAACTCCCCCCTCCCGGTGATCTACATTAACCTAGTGTTGTTTTCTACACTTTCCAATATTCACATATTCCCATGGCCTATATGTTCATATAGATAGGTAATTAGCACATGCACATGTGGGGGATACCAAATATTGGTCGGCAGCTTCAGAGTATGTCAGTCTGATCAGTCCCAGATAAAATTCCTATCAACCTTTCACCGAGTGCTCTGACCCTCTGCTCATAATGCAGCCTAGGTCCATTATTCTGAGAGATATTACAAAATGGTGATTTCTAGCTCTGTCATTCCTTCTGAAATAATTGCTGGAATTCTTGGATAAAGGCAAACTTTGCCTTGTGAACTGTTTGGTTGCCCTGAAATATGATTTGTTCAGGAAAGGCAGAATAAATGTTGGCTTCTTTTTCTGTATCAATTTTCAGAATAATGAACTGATGCCCTAGTGTTCTCCAATGGTGACCAATAACTTTTTTTAGTGCAATTGTTAATTCATGGATTTTGTGTATTTTATGTGTTTCAATACATTGCATTTATTATTTTTTTAAATACTCAAATTGTTCCAGCTCACATCAGTGGGAGCCCTTTTAAGTTTTGGCTCCTGTGGCCAGTTTTAAATTATTTTGCTGTTCTTTCTTGTCCTGAGGGCGTATTCCACCAAGTATGTACAGTCAAAATACTGCCTCTAAAGGCCACCAAAGTCATTCTTTCTCTGTGAGACTCTGCCAGCTGATTAATATACATTAGGTTCATTATACATATCTTTCTATTTCTGCATGCTTGACAATTTCCATAATTTTAAAAATGGATGACTTCTTCAACAATTCCTCTCTTGGGGTTCCATCCTGTAGAAATGAAAGCCTCAGCATTTAAGGACATACATGTAAGGATGTTTTTTGCAGCTTTGTGCAGAGTGACCTGGAACCAGGAAAAAGGGATGCTCGTTAGTAATTTTTTTAGTTACATGGTCCAAAGTTAAACCTATAAGAAGGTAATCTCAAGCAGTCTGCTTTCTGTTCTTGCTAACCATTTTTGTTAGTTTTCTTTAATTCTTTTCTTTTCTTTTTTTTTTTTGAGGCAGGATCTGCCCTGTTGCCCAGGCTGGAGTGTGGTGGAGCAATCATGGCTCACTACAGCCTGGAGCTGCTGGGCTCAAGGGAACCTCCCACCTCAGCCTCCCAAGTAGCTGGGACTACAGGTGTGTGCCACCGCACCCAGGTAATTTTTAAATTTTTGTAGAGACGGGGTCTCAGTGTGTTGCCCAGGCTGGTCTTGAACTCCTGGAGTCAAGCAATCCTCCCACCTGAGCCTCCCAAAGTGCTGGGATTACAGGCGTGAGTCACCGCGCCTGGGCATTTTGCTTTTATTTTATTTTTCCCAGTATTTCCTTGGGATGGATTTCTAGAAGTGAATTTACTGATCCAAAGGGTAAAGCATATGCAATTTTTGTAGATATTGCCAAATTCCCTTTCATAAAGGTTGTGCTGTTTTTTGCATTCTTTTTTTTTTTTGAGACAGTCTCGCTCTGTCGCCCAGGCTGGAGTGCAGTGGCACGATCTCCGCTCACTGCAAGCTCTGCCTCCCGGGTTCACGCCATTCTCCTGCCTCAGGCTCCCGAGTAGCTGGGACTACAGGCACCCACCACCACGCCTGGCTAATTTTTTGTATTTTTAGTATACCTTGTTAGCCAGGATGGTCTTGATCTCCTGACCTCGTGATCCCCCGCTTCGGCCTCCCAAAGTGCTGGGATTACAGGCATGAGCAACCATGCCCGGCCTGCTGTTTTGCATCCTTAACAGCAATATACGAAGGTGCCTGTTCCCTCCACCCTGATCGCAGAATGCTTATCATAGCTGTGAATATTTGCCAATCTGATAGGTGAGAAATGGCACCTGGTATGGCTTTAATTTGCCTTTCTCTTCTGAGTGGAGTTTCATATTTTTTCATACCTTTAAGAGTCATTTGCATTCTTTTTTGGTGAATTATTTGTTGTGTCTTTTATCAGTTTTTTCATTCAAGTTGTTGGCTCTTCAATTTTCTGGTGCTTTATACATTCAGGAAATTAGTCTTTTGTCTGTAATACAAATTGCAAATATTTTTTCCAGTCTTTTGACTTCGCTATGTTGTTGTTCTTTTTAATTAACAGACTTCATTTTTTATTTTTTTATTTATTTATTTATTTTTATTATACTTTAGGTTTTAGGGTACATGTGCACAATGTGCAGGTTTGTTACATATGTATCCATG
>NW_026652280.1:16562650-16603200 GCF_009828535.3 Hylobates moloch | reverse complement strand
AGAGGTGTTTGTAGTATTCTCTGATGGTAGATTGTATTTCTGTGGGATCGGTGGTGATATCCCCTTTTTCGTTTTTTATTGCATCTATTTGATTCTTCTCTCTTTTCTTCTTTATTAGTCTTGCTAGCGGTCTATCAATTTTGTTGATCTTGTCAAAAAACCAGCTCCTGGATTCATTAATTTTTTGAAGGGTTTTTTGTGTCTCTATTTCCTTCAGTTCTGCTCTGATTTTAGTTATTTCTAGCCTTCTGCTAGCTTTTGAATGTGTTTGCTCTTGCTTTTCTAGTTCTTTTAATTGTGATGTTAGGGTGTCAATTTTGGATCTTTCCTGCTTTCTCTTGTGGGCATTTAGTGCTATAAATTTCCCTCTACACACTGCTTTGAATGTGTCCCAGAGATTCTGGTATGTTGTGTCTTTGTTCTCGTTGGTTTCAAAGAACATCTTTATTTCTGCCTTCATTTCATTATGTACCCAATAGTCATTCAGGAGCAGGTTGTTCAGTTTCCATGTAGTTGAGCGGTTTTGAGTGAGTTTCTTAATCCTGAGTTCTAGTTTGATTGCACTGTGGTCTGAGAGACAGTTTGTTATAATTTCTGTTCTTTTACATTTGCTGAGGAGAGCTTTACTTCCAACTATGTGGTCAATTTTGGAATAGGTGTGGTGTGGTGCTGAAAAAAATGTATATTCTGTTGATTTGGGGTGGAGAGTTCTGTAGATGTCATTAGGTCCACTTTGTGCAGAGCTGAGTTCAATTCCTGGATATCCTTGTTAACTTTCTGTCTCGTTGATCTGTCTAATGTTGACAGTGGGGTGTTAAAATCTCCCATTATTATTGTGTGGGAGTTTAAGTCTCTTTGTAGATCACTCAGGACTTGCTTTATGAATCTGGGTGCTCCTGTGTTGGGTACATATATATTTAGGATAGTTAGCTCTTCTTGTTGAATTGATCCCTTTACCATTATGTAATGACCTTCTTTGTCTCTTTTGATCTTTGTTGGTTTAAAGTCTATTTTATCGGAGACTAGGATTGCAACCCCTGCCTTTTTTTGTTTTCCATTTGCTTGATGGATCTTCCTCCATCCCTTTATTTTGAGTCTATGTGTGTCTCTGCACGTGAGATGGGTTTCCTGAATACAGCACACTGATGGGTCCTGACTCCTTATCCAGTTTGCCAGTCTGTGTCTTTTAATTGGAGAATTTAGCCCATTTACATTTAAAGTTAATATTGTTATGTGTGAATCTGATCCTGTCATTATGATGTTAATTGGTTATTTTGCTCGTTAGTTGATGCAGTTTCTTCCTAGCCTCGATCGTCTTTACGATTTGGCATGTTTTTGCAGGGGCTGGTACCGGTTGTTCCTTTCCATGTTTAGTGCTTCCTTCAGGAGCTCTTTTAGGGCAGGCCTGGTGGTAACAAAATCACTCAGCGTTTGCTTGTCTGTAAAGGATTTTATTTCTCCTTCACTTATGAAGCTTAGTTTGGCTGGATATGAAATTCTGGGTTGAAAATTCTTTTCTTTAAGAATGTTGAGTATCGGCCCCCACTCTCTTCTGGCTTGTAGAGTTTCTGCCAAGAGATCAGTTGTTAGTCTGATGGGCTTCCCTTTGTGGGTAACCCGACCTTTCTCTCTGGCTGCCCTTAACATTTTTTCCTTCATTTCAACTTTGGTGAATCTGACAATTATGTGTCTTGGAGTTGCTCTTCTCGAGGAGTATCTTTGTGGCGTTCTCTGTATTTCCTGAATCTGAATGTTGGCCTGCCTTGCTAGATTGGGGAAGTTCTCCTGGATAATATCTTGCAGAGTGTTTTCCAACTTGGTTCCATTCTCCCCATCATTTTCAGGTACACCAATCAGACGTAGGTTTGGTCTTTTCACATAGTCCCAAATTTCTTGGAGGCTTTGTTCGTTTCTTTTTATTCTTTTTTCTCTAAACTTCCCTTCTCACTTCATTTCATTCATTTCATCTTCCATCAGTGATACCCTTTCTTCCAGTTGATCGCATCGGCTACCGAGGCTTCTGCAATCTTCGCGTAGTTCTCGATACTTGGCTTTCAGCTCCATCAGCTCCTTTAAGCCCTTCTCTCCATTGGTTATTCTAATTATCCATTTGTCTAATTTTTTTTCAAAGTTTTTAACTCCTTTGCTATTGTTTTGAATTTCCTCCCGTAGCTCGGAGTAGTTTGATCGTCTGAAGCCTTCTTCTCTCAACTCGTCAAAGTCATTCTCCGTCCAGCTTTGTTCCATTGCTGGTGAGGAACTGCGTTCCTTTGGAGGAGGAGAGGTGCTCTGCTTTTTAGAGTTTCCAGTTTTTCTGCTCTGTTTTTTCCCCATCTTTGTGGTTTTATCTACTTTTGGTCTTTGATGATGGTGATGTACAGATGGGTTTTTGGTGTGGATGTCCTGTCTGTTTGTTAGTTTTCCTTCTACCAGACAGGACCCTCAGCTGCAGGTCTGTTGGAGTTTACTAGAGGTCCACTCCAGAACCTGCTTGGCTGGGTGTCAGCAGCAGTGGCTGCAGAACAGCAGATTTTCGTGAGACCACAAATTCAGCTGTCTGATAGTTCCTCTGGAAGTTTTGTCTCAGAGGAGTACCCGGCCGAGTGAGGTGTCAGTCTGTCCCTACTGGGGGGTGCCTCCCAGTTAGGCTGCTTGGGGGTCAGGGACCCACTTTAGGAGGCAGTCTGTCCGTTCTCAGATCTCCAGCTGTGTGCTGGGGGAACCACTACTCTCTTCAAAGCTGTCAGTCAGACAGGGACATTTAAGTCTGCAGAGGTTCCTGCTGAATTTTTGTTTGTCTGTGCCCTGCCCCCAGAAGTGGAGACTACAGAGGCAGGCAGGCAGGCCTCCTTGAGCTGTGGTGGGCTCCACCCAGTTCGAGCTTCCTGGCTGCTTTGTTTACCTAAGCAAGCCTGGGCAATGGCGGGCGCCCCTCCCCCAGCCTCGCTGCCGCCTTGCAGTTTGATCTCAGACTGCTGTGCTAGCAATCAGGAGACTCCATGGGCATAGGACCCTCCAAGCCAGGTGCGGGACACAATCTCCTAGTGTGCCGTTTTCCAGGCCCATTGGAAAAGCGCAGTATTAGTGTGGGACTGACCCGATTTTCCAGGTGCCGTCTGTTACCCCTTTCTTTGACTAGGAAAGGGAACTCCCTGACCCCTTGTGCTTCCCGAGTGAGGCAATGCCTCGCCCTGCTTTGGCTAGCGCACAGTGCGCTTCGCCGACTGTCCTGCACCCACTGTTTGGCACTCCCTAGTGAGATGAAACCGGTACCTCAAACAGAAATGCAGAAATCACCTGTCTTCTGTTTCGCTCAGGCTGGGAGCTGTAGACCGGAGCTGTTCCTATTCGGCCATCTTGGCTCCACCCCCCAGACTTCATTTTTAAGAACAGTGTTAGGTTTACAGAAAAAATTGCCCAGAAAGTACAGAGTTCCCAAATACCCTCTCTTCTCCCTATACACAGCTTCCCTTATTATCAGCATCTTACAAATTGTACATGTGTTACAGTTGAGGAGCCAATATTGACATAATTATCAACTGAAGTCTGTAGTTTATATTAGGGTTCACTCTTTGTCTTGAACAATTCTATGCATTTTGACAAATGCAAAATATCATGTGTCCACCGTTATCATGTCGTGTGGAATCGTTTCACTGTCCTAAACCCCTCCTGGGCTCCAACTGTTCATCGCTCCCTTCCTCCCTCCCTTGCCCCAACCCTCTGGAAACCACTGACATTTTTACAGTCTCTATAGTTTTGCATTTTCCAAGATGTCATATAGATGACATTTGTCAGAAATATTTTCTGACTGGTTTCCTTCCCTTAACAATATGCAATTAAGCTTCCTGCATGTCTTTTCGTAGCTTGATAGCTCATTATTTTTATTTCTGAATAATATTGCATTGTATGTAATGTATCACATTTACTTATCTATTCACCTCCTGAGGGGTATCTAGGCTGCTTCCACATTCTGGCCATTATGAATAAAACTCCTATAAACATCCACGTGCAGGTTTTTGTGTGGCTATAAGTTTTAAACTCATTTGGATAAATACCAAGGAGCATGATTGCCAGATCATATTGTAAGAATATGTTTAGCTTTGTAAGAAACTGTGAAACTGTCTTCCAAAGTGGCTGGACCCTTTTGCATCGTCACCAGCAGTGAATGAGGGCTCCTGTGGCTCCACATTCTCATCAGCATTTGATGCTGTCAGTGTTTTTGGTTTTAGCTATTCTAATAGATAGGTAGTAGTATCTCATTTTAATTTGCTATTGTCTAATTCTATATGATATTATGCATATTTTCATATGTTTATTTGCCATCTATATCTTCTTTGGTGAGGTACCCACTTATTTCATTGTTTTCTTATTGTTGAGTTTTAAGAAGTTTTCTTTTTTGTGTGTATTTTGGGTATAAGTCCTATATTTATTTATTTTACAAATATTTTCTCCCAGGCTGTGGCTTGTCTTCTCATTCTCTTGACAGTGTCTTTCGCAGAAGTTTTAAATTTTAATAAAGTCCACCTTATCAAAATTTTCTCGTATAGATTGTGCTTTTAGTGTTGAAGCTAAAAGGTAATCACCAAGCCCAAGTTCACCTAGATTTTCTCCTATTTAATCTATCAGAAGCTTCATATTTTTGCATTTTATATTTAGGTCTATGATCCATTTCGAATTAGTTTTAGTGAAAGGCATAAAGTTAGTATCTAAATTTTTTTTTTGCATGTGAATATCCAGTTGTTCTAGTATTATTTGTTGAAAAGGCTATTTTTACCCCATTGAATTTCTCTTACTCTGTTGTCAAAGATTAGTTGACTAGATTTATATAGGTCTATTTCTAGACTCTCTATTCTTTTCCACTGATTGATTTGTCTGTTCTTTTACCAACACCACCTTGTAGTGATTACTGTAGCTTTGTTGTAAGTCTTGAAGCTAGGTAGTGGCCTCTGACTTTGTTTTTCTTCAGTATTCTATTGGCTATTTGAGGTCTTTTGCCTTTCCGTATAAACTTTAGAATGAGTTTGTTGATAGCCACAACATAATTTTCTGTAATTTTGATTGGAATTGCATTGGACCTATAAATAACGGTGCAAAGAACTGACATTTTAACAATACTAAATCTTTGTATTTATGCACATGGAATATATCTCCATTTATTTAGCTATCCTTTGGTTTATTTCGTTAGAGTTTTGTAGTGTTTCTCTTATAGGTTTTGTGCATACTTTGTTAGATTTATACCTAAGTATTTAATTTTGGGGGTGCTAATGTAAATAGTGTTGTGTTTTTAATTTCAGGTTTCACTTGTTAATTGCTGGTATATAGGAAAGCAATAGACTTTTGTATACTAACCTTGTATCCTGGAAACTTGCTGTAATCACTTATTAGTTCCTGGAGTTTTATTGTCAGTTCATTGGGATTTTCTACATGGATGAACATGTCATTTGCAAGCAAAGTTGGTTTTATTTCCTCCTTTCCAATCTGCATATCTTGTATATCTTTTTTTTTGTCTTATTGCATTATTTGGGACTTCCAGTATGATGTTGGTTAGAGGTAGGGAAGGCAGACATCCTTGTCTTGTTGCTGATCTTAGTGGGAGAGCTTCTAGTTTCTCATCAAGTATGATTTTAACTGTAGGTTTTTGTAGATGTTCTTTATCAAATGGAGAAAGTTTCTATTTCCAGTTTCCTGTGAGTTTTTATCATGAATGGATGTTGGATTTGTCAAATGGCCTTTCTGCATCTATTGATGTGATTATATGATTTTCTTTTTTAGGCTGTTAGTGTGATATATTAATTGATTTTCAAATGTTGAACCAGCTTTGCATACCTAGAATAAATCCCACTTAATTGTGGTGTATAATTCTTTTTATACATTGTCGGATTTGATTTGTTAATATTTTGCTGAGAATTATTGCATCTACATTTATGAGAAACATTGGTCTGTAGTTTTCTCTTCTTGTAATATTTGTCTGGCTACAGTATGCTGGTAATGCTGGCCTCAGAATGAATTAGGAACTGTTCCCCCCGCTTCTGTTTTCTGGAAGAGATTGCAAGGAATTGGTGTAATTTCTTCCTTAAATGTTTGGTAGAATTCACCAGCAAAATCCATCTGGGCTTGGTGCTTTTTGTTTTGGAACATCCTTAATTACTATACAATTTCTTTAATAGATATAGGCCTATTCAGATTATCTGTTTCTCTTTGTATGAGTTTTGGTAGATTGTGTCTTTCACGGAATTGGTCTGTTTCATCCAAGTTATCAAATTTGGAGCATAGAGTTGTTTATATTCTTTTATTATTCTGTTAATATCCATGCTTATGTTATTTTTTGCCATGTAAAAGTTTTTTTTAAATATAGTCAAGTTTATAAATATCTTTCTTTCACTAATTCTGGATTTTGAGACATGTTGCTGCTTCCTGGTAATAGAGTAACTTACCCATGTTTTCCTCTGGGATTTGTGTGGCTTACTCTGGTATTTATCCTGTAGTATAGTGTGATAAGCAATTCAATTGCGTCTTTTCCCATGTAGTTATTCAGTTGTTCAAACATCATTTATTAAAAATTGTTTTCTTTCTTTACTGATTTGAGACATTACTTTCATAGTATGGTATATTTCCTTGTATAGTTTAGTCTGTTTCTGGATTTTTGATTTTATTTAATTGGACTATTCATATGCCAATACAACATTGTTTTAATTATAAGGATTTTACGTTATGTTTTAACATCTGGTAACATCCCCCTTCCAACACACACATATTACTCTTTTTTTCCACAGGGTTTTCCTAGGTATTCTTGCCTGATATTTCTTCCATATGATCTTTATAATTAACTTGGCTAGCTCCAGGAAAAAACAAAAATAAACCCCAATACCATATTGATTTTATACATAAATTAGGGAGAGTCAACATTTTTAAGATAGTGAGTCTATTAAAAAAAATATGTCTTTTCATCCAATGTACTTTTGTGTCTTCAGGAGTATATAATAATTTTCTCATATGGGTTTTACACATTTCATGTTATGTTTATGTCTAGCTATTAAAATATTTTTGATATTATAAATCTATTCTGTCATATCTCCTAATTGGTCATTGTTTAAATATATAGAAGCTATTATATTCTGGATGCTAATTTTCTGTTATTTGTAATGAATTCATTTATTGCTTGTAGTAGTTTTCCCATTAATTTTTTATTTCCCAGATATATAGTCATGTCATCAACAGAGATACTTTTACCTTTCAGTTTCCAGTTATTATTCCTCTAATTGCTTTCTCTTGTTTGATTTATTGGTGGATATCCCCAATGTAGTGTTGAATATGGACATATGGGCTACCTTGTCTTTCTTCTATTATTATTAGTGAGGCTACATATAGTGTTTCTCCATTAAGTAAAATGTGGTCTTTGGGCTGAATTATATAGAATATATACCTTTTAAAAGTAAACTTTGTATTGAACATTAACATATATAAGGAACAGTGCACAAATTATTCGTTTGCCAGTAAGAATTTTCATGAAGTTCACACACTTGTGTAGCCCGCACCATTACTATATGTCCAGAAGCCTCCTTCATGTCTCCTCTAGTCACCACCCCTACAAGGGACCACTATCCTCCTCATTGCCAACACTACAGACTTCTCTTGCCTGTTCTGGACTATATAAATGGGATCATCTTTTTTTATTTGTCTTTCTTTTATTTAACTTTTTTTTGTGAGATCCACCCATATGTAATGTGTTAAATAATTTGTATTTTTCATTGTTGTATAGTATTTCATTCTGTGGATATACAACCATTTCTTTATCCATTCTACTGTTAATGGACATTTGGGTAATTTCTGCTTTGGGGTTTTTATGAATGCCATTGCTATTCACATTCATATTGAATTTCTGTTGGATTGTTACCCAGGAGTGGAATTTCTGGGCCATAAGGTATGCATATTCTCAGCTATAGGAGACATAGAGAAACGCTTTTCTGGACTATCTATACCAAGTTATGCTCTCAACAGTACATTAGAGTTTTAGTTGCTCCAAAATCTCATCAACCTGTGGTACTGTGTGTCGTGTTTTGTTGCCATGTCTTTTTGTAGTTTAATTTTGATGTTGACCATCTTTGGATGTGTTTATTGGTCACTGGGGTATATTCTCACGTGCAGTCCTGTTCAAGTCTTTTGACCAGTTTTCTGTTGAGTTTTTTTTTTTTTTTTTTGAGGTGAAGTCTCGCTCTGTTGCCCCGGCTGGAGTGCAGTGCCACGATCTCGGCTCACTGCAACCTCCACCTCCTGGGTTCAAGCGATTCTCCTGCCTTAGCCTCCTGAGTAGCTGGGACTACAGGCGTGCACCACCACGCCCCGCTAATTTTCCTATTTTTAGTAGAGATGGTGTTTCATTGTGCTGGCCAGGATGGTCTCCATCTCTTGAGAGTTGTCTTTTTCTTATTGATTTGCAAGGCATTTTATACACTGTTGAGTGTGTGTATTACACATACCTTCTCTCACTCCAAAGCTTGCCCTTTCATCTTAAGTGATCTTCTGAAAAACAAAAGTATTTTTATTTCAATTAAGTCAGTTTACCAGTCTGTTTCCTTAAGGTTACTGCTTTTGACATATTGCCCTATGTTTTCTTCTAGATGGCTTAGTATTTGATCTTTTCCATTTAGATCTACAACACAGAATTGACTTCTGTGTGTGGTGTGCAGTAGGTGTTAAGGCATATTTGTCTGCATAAGGTTAACCAATTGATCCAACATCATTTATTTAAATGACCAGGTTTTCCTCATTCTACTGCATTGTCACTACTGTCATCAATTAGATAACCTTGTGTGTAAGCCTGTGTCTAGACTTTCTATGTTGTTCCATTGGTTTATTTGTTCTTATGCCTTTATTACACTGTCTTAATTGCTGTAGTTTTATAACAAGTCCTTTTTAAAAAAAATTGTGGTAGAATGCATATAACAAAATTAACATTGTAACCATTTTTACGGATACAGTTCAATGTCAGTAAGTGCATTTGCATCATTGGGCAACCATCACCACCCTCTATCTCCAGAACTCTTTTCATCTTTCTAAACTGAAACTCTGTATCCATTAAACAAACACTCTCCATTATCTCTCCCCTAAGCCTCTGGCAATCACCATCCTACTTTCTGTCTTGATAAACTTGACTAGTCTAGGTACCTCATATAAGGAGAATCATACGACATTTGTCCTTTAGTGACTGGCATAGTTCAATTACCATAATGTCTTCAAGATTCATCCGTGTGGTAGCAGGTGTCAGAACTTTTTCCCTTCTAAGGCTGGATAACATTTCACTGCATGTGTACACCACATTTTGTCTACAGACACTTGGGTTGCTTCCACCTTTTGCTATTGCAAATAATGCTGGTGTGAACATGGGTGTATAAGTATCTGTTTAAGTTCTTGCTTTCAATGTTGTGGGGTATATACCCAGACATGGAATTATGTAATAAGCTTTGATATCTGATAGTGTAACTCCTTTAGCATTGTTCTTTAAGTATTTTTTTAAAAATATCCCCATGAATTTTTAGAATCAGCTTGCCAATTAAAAAAAATCTGGCATTTTGATGGGGATTACTTCAAATCTATAAATATATTTTGGAATAATTGACATTTTTATACTTTTGAGGCTTTCATTCCATGAACATTGTGAATTCCTCTGTTTACTTAGATCTTTAATTTCTTTCAATGATGTTTTGTAGTTTTCAGGGTAGGGGTCTTAAACATCTTTTGTTAGATTTATTCCCAGGTATTTGTATTTGATGTTTTCTTCATGCAGTTGTAAAGGTGTCATTTAAAAAACTCATTTTCTAGTTATGCTTGCTGGTGCAGAGAAACTCAATAGATCATATATTTTGAATTCTTAGCAACTTGGTTCATGGGGCGGCTGTACCTGATCTCCCAGGGCACAAGTTTAAATCTCATAATGACTGTAATCTCTGTTAATTTATCTGCTTATTGAATTTTGTGAAGTATGTTAAGTGGGCCAGATAAAGACAGGGTTTGCCTGGTCTGTGCTTCACCAGAAATCACTGGGGTTGGTGTTAGTGTTGGTCACACGCTGTGAACAAACGCTGGGTTCACATCTAGGATCCAATTCTAGTGGGTTATTCCTATCCACTGGTGTTTATGCAGAGAGCACAGGCAGGGGGTGGGACCCAGGAGCCAAGGCACATGGAAGAAAGGGGCTGTTCTTGGCCGGGACAGGAGGCTGGGGCTGGGAATGATGTGAAGGCTGGCTCAGGTCTAATTTGGGAGGTGCTAGGTAGTAGAATGCGCCTGGGGAAGGTGTGAGCATTTCATGTTGGGTCAGCTGGAGCCATGGAGCAAGACCTCCCAGGGTGGTGGCCACTATGAAGGGACACGTCTATGATGGCCACAGATGAGGAATGAGAGGGAATTGCTTCCTAACTCCCATGTTCTCTATGTCTAGGACGGTGCCTCTGACTGTACACATATTTCCTTTTTCTTTTTCTCTCTTTTTGTTTTTTGAGATGGAGTCTTGCTCTGTTGCCCAGGCTGGAGCACAGTGGTGTGATCTCTGCTCACTGCAACCTCAGCCTCCTGGGTTCCAACGATTCTCCTGCCTCAGCCTCCCGAGTAGCTGGGATTACAGGCACATGCCACCACACCCGGCTACTTTTTGTATTTTTAGTAGAGACAGGGTTTCACCATGTTGGCCAGGCTGGTCTCAAAGTCCTGACCTCAAGTGATCCCCCGACTTGGCCTCCCAAAGTGCTGGGATTACAGGTGTGAGCCACTGCGCCCGGCCCTGCCCACATATTTTCTAGAAAAAGCACAGATTTATTTCATGTTAAGCATGGGGAATTTTTAGGTTGTATAATTTTAAGAAAGTCTTTTTCACAAGCAATGATAAAAACAGTAAGAATAGGAGTAATGAAGGAAATTGAGAAGAAACGATGCGAAGGTTCTCACAGTTTGTCATGAAGCCACTAGGGGGCAGGGGAAGACAGCTGTTTGGAGCCGCTGAAACCCATAGCAAACCCCATCCTTTTTTTTCCCACCAAAGAAAAGTTTGAGTTAAAAAAGAAAGTATAACCCAAACCAAAAATGGCTTTACTATTATCAAGAATTTCTAGTTTTGTGAGGTAGCATATATTTTTTATTTAGAGTGCTGAGCATCAAATGCAACTCTAGCTTTAACTTGAAATTCAGGCTGGGCACAGTGGCTCACACCTGTAATCCCAGCACTTTGGGAGGCCGACGTGGGCAGATCGCTTGAGGTCAGGAGTTCAAGACCAGCCTGGCCTACATGGTGAAACCCTGTCTTTATTAAAAATACAAAAAATAGCTGGGCATGGTGGGCACCTGTAATCCCAGTTACTTGGGAGGCTGAGGCATGAGAATCACTTGAACCAGGGAGGCGGAGGTTGCAGCGAACCAAGATTGCGCCACTGCAGGCCAGCCTGGGTGACAGAGTGAGGATCCATCTCAAAAAAAAAAAAAAAAAAAAAAATTCAATTTCAATGGGTCAGACAGAATTCAGTCAAACTTACTGTTTAGTACTGTGCTTCCTGCTTGACCATAGGAATATACAAATACATATATATTGTGGTCACACTCCTCAAAGAGTGTTCAGTCAAGTTTGGAAAGTGAGGAACAGATAGTGGACATTTAAAGTGGACACAGCTGCTTTCGTTGTCACTGCCATTTGATTTTGAAGGATCCTAAACCCAAAGTATGCCCAAGGGAATCAGCCTCAGGTGCAGCGTTGTTCTAGTCTCAGAAAAGTTTGAAATTGTTGCTGCATGATGGATCATTTCCACGGGAACTATTCACACCTCATAGAGCACAAAGACAGACCATAATGTTACAGTGAACCAGCTGCCAGGTGCAGTGGAGAAGCACAGTCAGTTACCTCTGCTGGCCCTTCACAGCTTGTGAGGGCTTTTTAGTTAATTATCTTATGCAGGGAATTAAGCATTTAATGTGGCCTTCCTATGGGTTGAATTACAGCACCTTTTGACCCTGAGAGTCTATGATATCCCAACAATCTTATGAGGTAAGGATGAAATATAACATCCCATTCAAAGAAGCTGAGGCTCTGAGGGCTGGCTTCTCCAAGTTCATTCATGCAACAAATATTTATGAGCTCTGTGATAGACCTGAGGGAATATTAAGGAGCTCTCAGGATAATAGAGGAAAGGGACATATAAGCTTCAGAACAGAGTGTGATGTGAGGTGCCATGGAGATGTGTGCAAGGTGCCATGCAAGCAGTGAGGAAAGGTTCCAAGACTCAGCTGATGGAAAGTGACCTGAGGCAGCACAGAAGTGGTGACTTTTTAATTGCCTCGACTATCTCCAAGGCACTTGGCAACAGCAAAACTGAAACCACTATGAAGGGACATGTCTAAGATGCAAGCTGCACAGGATTCCCACAGAAGACAAAACAGAATAGAACAAGACCATCTCTGAAAGAGAATTTTATAATAAAAAAATTATGAAACACTAAAGGATATATTCCGTCATGAGTGAAAGTAAGCGTTCATCCCAAACATGGTAGCTTTCAGATAATAAAATGCTCAATTGAAAGAGTATAATACGTTTAAAGTAAAAACCATAGAAGAGAGTCTAACTGAAGAGGACAGTTATGACCAGATGGATTTGAAAAAAAAAATAGGACCTCTAGAAGTGAAAAATAGGACCTCTAGAAATGAAAAATAGGACTGTTTAAACTAAACACTCAGTGGATGAGGTTAAGCAGCTGCTTAGACACAGCTAAAGAAAGAGTTTGTAAATTGGAAGATGGAGCCAAGGGGAGATAGGGAATATTAAAAGAAACTTAAGAGACATGGGGGTAGAATAACAAGAGCTATCATATCCCTAATAAGAATTTTAAGAGAGAATAGAAAAAAATAAGATGATGGCAATTCTCAAAGAGACAATGGCTGAAATTTTTAAAAGAATTGATAGGAGATATGATTCCTCAGGTTCAAGCAGCAAAGAACCCTGAAATAAAAATAAAGGCACAGCTAGACACATGAAAATAAAACTGTAGAATAGCAGAGAGGGAAAAGGGGGATTAAATTTATCTGGATCAAGAAATGAGAGAGAGAGCGAGAGAGAGAGCGTGAGCGAGCTTATCTACAAAAGAATGACATTGCTAGATTAACAACAGCCTCCTCAGTATCTGCAAGAGAAGTCAGAAGACAAGGCACAAGCTAACAGAAAATAACTACCAGTGTAGACTTCAAAACCTAGTTAAACTATTTTTCAACTTTAAGGGCAAAATACAGTCCATCCTCTGTATTTGCAGGTTCCACATCCATAGATTCAATCAACCGTGGATTGAAAATATTAAGAAAAAAATAAGACACAATGATACAACAGAAAAAAAATACTGATTAAAAACAATACGTATAAAACTATTTAATAGCATTTATATTGTATTAGGTATTATAAGTAATGAAGAGATGATTTAAAGTATGCAGGAAGATTTGCATAGGTTATATGCACATACAATGCCATTTTATATAATGCATTATAACATCTGTAGATTTTGGTATCTGCAGGGAGTTTTGGAATATTCTGCAGATACCAAGGGAGAACTGTAAAGAAATCTCTTTTTTTTTTTGAGATGGAGTTTCACTCTGTCACCCAAGCTGGAGTGCAGTGGTGCGATCTTGGCTCACTGCAGCCTCCACCTCCTGGGTTCAAGTGATTCTCCTGCCTCAGCCTCCTGAGTAGCTGGGATTACAGTCACAGGCCACCATGCTCAGCTAATTTTTGTACTTTCAGTGGAGATGGGGTTTCACCACGTTGGCCAGAGGTCTTGAACTCCTCACCTCAGGTGATCTGCCCTTCTCAGCTTCCCAAAGTGTTAGGATTACAGGTGTGAGCCACCGTGCTTGGCCTATAAATAAATCTTTAATCAAATAAAAATTATGAGTTTACTCCTAGCAGGTCCTCCCTGAAAGAAACACTAAAAAGTGTACTTTAGAGAATAAAAATAAGTTGAGTATAAAAGGAATGAGTAGAATGCAGGAAGGCCTCTGTTTTTCCAGTCATTTTTCTCCCTCCACCTCCTATCTCACAGTTAAAAGGGACTGGTGAGGAGAATGTACACCAGATGGAGATGACAGGAGAACACAATGGGTCCTTCTGTCGTCCAACTGTCCCGACCCTCCCCTGATCTTTGTCTACAGGGCTCATTGTGTTCTGAACACCTCTGGCTGGGGTCCACCTCAGCCCACCCTCCCAGGGCTGAAGGTGTACATGGCATCCACAGGGTCCCTAAACTGCATCAGAGGAACTCTAAACTGTGTAGACTGCTCAGGCTTGAGAGATAGCCATAATTTCTGGTTTTGCAAGGGAATCTCCCAGATGTCTTCTGCTATCTCCCCAGCAATATCCCATTCATAGAGGAAGTTTGACTTTGGGTTCCCTTTGAATCAGACCCTAAGACAAGATTCCAGATCACGTAGTTTATTTGAAAGATAATACCCCAGGAGATGCTGGCAGGGGAGTGGGGAAGTGAGACAGGAAAAGAAGGCAGCCAGTAAAGCCTGTGTTATCCATTCAGCTACCACTGTGGGTGACTGAAGCTTAATTCCACTTGGGAAACTCTAGAAGCCAATGTAGGACACACACATCGGAGTTTTTACCTGAAAAGCAAGGGAGCTGGGGTATATATATACCAATTGTCAATCATTGTTGGGTGGCTGTTCCCAGGGGCATCAACTCCCTAGCACTTCAGGCAGTGGCACAGGTAGCAAAGGGAGCTCCAGGGCAAGAGAAAGTCCTCAGGCCATGAAATGGGTGCTGGCAGCTAGCATGGGAGCCTGTCAGCACTGAAGAAGAAGGACAAGGGGAGGTATATGGGAATCTGGCAGCATCTACTATACCCCCTTAATTCAATACCTTTTGGGCAAATGCACTTTTTTACAGGTGAAGAGAGAAAGATCGCAATAAACTCAGGGCAATAATTGGTTGTCTTCCTCATAGATAATAAGTACTTTAGAACTTCCTATTTCTTACTGATATTTTCCAAATGAACCCCTGTCCCCAGCTCCCAGTTCTCTGGCAAACATTGGGAGGGGGTGCAGGCAGCCTGGAGCTTTTCACAATCACTAAAGTGACAGAATCTAAAAACACCCAAGTGTGTGATTTGGCCACTGGCTTTGCTAATGGCCTAGCAGGCAGTCCAGCAGGTGGACTTGTGCTCCGAAAACCACACAGGTGCAGCTGGCTCTGAAAACAGCAGGTGATGAATTCCAAAGAAGAAGGAAATCCAGGGTACTTCAACTTATCACTGACTTAAAATACAAAAACGAGGACACACGTTTATGTTACTGATATTTGCCCAGACTTGAGTACTATAAAAAGAACTAGAGAGAAATAGAATTAGAAACATACCTTTTGGCACTCCTAAAATAAATTGGAATAAAAAGCCTTTGAGAGTGACAGGAAGAGAACACTGGGGCAGATGGCATTGCACTCTGTAATTTAGCCTTGGCCATAACCACAGTTGGGGTGACCTGTCCTAGCTCATAGAATAACTTTAATGACCCTGTTCTTTCCCTTCTTTTGTTCATTTCTATGGCCTACAATTTTATTTTAAATGCATGGTATTTTATAAAGTCTGTAATAACTTGGATATCTATTATTCAAAAGGAGGGTTGAGTTAGTTACCTCACCTGTAAAATAAAGATGCTGACCCTTGCACCTCATTTCACCTTCCTCTTGCCCAAGAGGCAGGATCTCAGTTGAGAGCCCTGTATGTCTTGGCAGCTGTAAATGAAACTAGTTAAGAAAATTTATGAAATTTCCCATTTTTACTAGAAAAGAAGAGAATTATATCATCAATCCTTCTGTCCCTAAACCGAGACAAGCCACATTACTTTATGAGAGTCTTGTTATATTTCATTACCAATTTTTCAGCTTTCCATCATCCATTCCACCCATTAATCTATCCGTTCATCCACCTACTCATTATTCCATCACATCCAGCCAGCCAGTCAGTCAACCAACCATCCTTTCTTCCATCCCAACCTTCCTTCCATTTATCCATCCAACCAACCTAAGAATTCCCCTGCCTTCTTTCTTTCTGTCCTTTGTCTTCCCTTCTTTCTTTTCTCCCTCCCTCCCTTCTTTTCCATTTTTTTATTAGTGCATCACAATCTATCTATCTATCTGTCTATCTATCCATCCATCCATCCATTTATCACAACCATCCAAAACTAATTAATATCGCTTGTCTAAGTACCAAGCTAAATAAGCATTGAAATACAGAGGTAAAATAGTCTTACTGTCAAAGAGTTTATCCTTTAATAACATTTTTTAAAATCTAGGAATGGGATCTATTTTTTTCTTCTGTTTATTTAAATGGAAATAATTTTCTCTAGAAATATTTGTGAATCTCCTCATATTTAGTAGTAAGGACATTTGTGGGGAAAGTGAAAAGTGAATTCTTGAGAATTGTGCTGCGATTCAATGTGGGGGCCATCAAGCAAGTGGCTTCCAAGGGATGCTTTCCTGTTTAGCCTTTCCTTTTGTGGGTTTTTAAAAATCACCCAATTTTGTGGGTGAAAATAATATTTCAGTGTTTGCCTTTTGTGAATGTGGCCCAGATTTTCTTTTGGGTTATTTCTTTTTTTTTTCTTTTCTTCCTTTTTCTGGGAGCTCTTTTTATATTAGGAAGATTAGGCCTTGTTTTTCATATGAATTACAAAATTTTTTTTTCATTTGACATTTAAAAATTTAGCATATAGTGGTTTTTTCATTTTCATGCAAAAGGTTTAAAAATATAGTGGAACATGTTAGTCTCTTTCTGTATGCTACTGGATTTCGAAAAGGGGTGTTCTGGAGGGAGTATACCCTGGGCCTCTGCAAACCCATTGGCTCTGGGAGCCCAGAACTGCGCTGCGTGCGGTCCTGACCACGCACCTGCTCCAGGTCACGGAGGGCGCTGCAGCTCCTTGGGTTGGCTGCCTTCTCCTTTTCTTTTTGTTGAGCTTGGTTTCATGGGAACAGGAGCACTGTAAATATCTCACAAATCTATTTCAGAGGGGACGGAATTAGGAGTGGGCTTATGTCGGAAAAACAATACTACCAGGCCTCAGAATTCTGCACCCTCCATGCCCCTTCCCGCCTACCCCACCTCCGGGAGGGCTCGCCTCGGGCTGCAGTGTGCGGACCGGCCAGAGGGGGCAGCACGGCCCAGTGGCAGGTGGTGTGCCCCGAGTGCGAGGGGGTCTTGAGCGCACTGCACGCGCTTTCGACTGCACTGAGCACAGCTCGGTAACTTACAAACGACGTCCTACCGAAGCAGATCCATTCGACCTCCCTCAGAAAGGAAGGATGCATGTGGATAATGCGTCGCACTCTTGTACTCAAGCGATCCCCACTCCTCGGCCTCCCAAAGTGCTGGGATTACAGGCATGAGCCACTGCGCCCGGCCTCAGAATTTCATTCCTTTTGAAAGCTCAGCAATATTCCACGAAACGTATGTATCACGTTTTGTTTATCCATTCAGCTGCTGATGGACATCTGGGTTGTTTCCACCTTTGGGCCCTTGTAAATAGCTGCTATGAATGCTGCTGTGAACGCTGGTGTACATGTATCTGCTTGAGTCCCTCCCTCCAGCCATTGGAGTGCACACCTTGTAGTGGAATTGCTGGGTCTTATGGTAATTCTTATTTAACTTTCCGAGGAACTGCCAAACTTCTTTTATTTTTAAACAGGAGATTTATTTTTCCTCACTCAGAATCCTGGGCACACATCAGCTTCCTCATTATTTCCCTGGGCCAGTGAGCAGGATTTTTCCAGCCTCTTCTCCATTGTGCATCGCCTTTCCAGGGTCTGGTTCATGCAGGGGCTCGGCAATCCGTCCCACCTCACACAAACCCAAAGCCACACCCCATGAAGGAGGGGACATGTGGCATTTGCTCATGGATCTGTCTTCTCCTTATGTTGACTTTGCAACAGTCTTTGACCCAGCAGCCCGCCTCTTCCTTCTAGAACCACTTTCCACTTTTATTTCCTTCATCGTTTCTCCATCTCTAACAATATAAGCTCTGTGAGGACAGGGACATTTTCTCTCTTGTTTTCTATTGCAGCCTCCCAGCACAAAATGGTACCTGGCACACAGTAGGTGCTTAGAAATATTTGGTGAATAAGAGAAAGTGCTAAATCCTTTCTATACATTGTCTCATTTAATGCTTATAACAACTCTATGAAGGGATAATTATCCTATTTTATACTCAAAAACAGGACCAGAGAGTTTAACTTCCCTAAGGTAACATAGCTAGTGAAATTCCTGTGCTATGTGTTATCCAAACTATAATAGAACAAGCCTGCGCCATCTCCCCTGAAGAAAGCTGTTACTCCTCCAACTGCCCACTGGCTGTTCTGGAAAACCCCAGGAATGCTACCCCTGCGATGGGTGGGTCCTCCCTGTGTCCTGGGTCTGTACTCAAAGGTTTCCATCCTGTCTCAAAACTATCCTCCTCTGTGCCCAGAGGAAGGGACCTGGTTCTCCCTTGACTACTCCATCCTCAGCAAGGACCTTCTCCTTTTTAACTTTTCTTTTTCTTTTTTCTTTTTTTTTTTTTTAAGATGGAATCTCGCTCTGTCACCCAGGCTGGAGTACAGTGGCTCAATCTCCGCTCACTGCAACCTCCGCCTCTAAGGTTCAATCGATTCTCATGCCTCAGCCTCCCAGGTAGCTGGGACTACAGGCCCCCACCACCACACCCAGCTATTTTTTGTATTTTTAGTGGAGACGGGGTTTCACCATGTTGGCCAGGCTAGTCTCGAACTCCTGATCTCAGGTGATTCACCTGCCTTGGCCTCCCAAAGTGCTAGGATTATAGGCATGAGCCACCATGCCCAGCCAAGGACCCTCTCCTTTATGTCCCACAGCAACGCAGAGGTCAGGCAGTGACATTTAATAGAACTTTATTCATAGTTTGAGGCTAATGAAAGCACAAAACTGAAAAAAAAAAAAATGACAAACATCCTTGGGCTCAGATCCATCCCAGGGCTTCTCGCTGGGCCACGCTGGACTCCCAACCAGCCTGGCCCCCAGGGCCCTTACAAGCCAAGCAGCTCACCCGCCTCCCCAGCACACCCCAAGCATCCCCCTTGTGTTAGTCCGCTCGGCCTGTCATAACAAATTGCTACAGACTGGCAGCTTAAGCAATGGAAATGTATTTCCTGGAGGCGGTTCTGGAGGCTGGATGTCTGAGGTCAAGGTGATGGCAGGAATGGATTCTTCTGAGGCTCCTCTCCTCAGCCTGTAGATGCCGCCTTCTGCCTGTGTTCGTGTGGTCGCCTCTCTGTGTCTGTGTCCTGTCTCTTCTGCTTATAAGGACATAGTCACATTAGATTAGGGCCCACTCTGACAACCTCATTTTAACTTAATTGACTCTTTAAAATCTCCACTTCCAAATGCGGTTACATCATGAGGTACTGCCAGCTAGAACTTCAATATATGAATTTGGGGGGGGGGGGCAGGGGGACTAGTCAGCCCATAGTGACTCAGCAGAGAAGTATGTTTCCCCTTTCCCGGGAGTGTAGGAGACTCTGCCCCCATGTCACGGCAATCTTGTTGGCCTCTTCCAAAGACGACTGCCAGTAGCTCTATTCGTTTGTTTCTCCTTATCCAGTGGGGAAAATTCTTTTTTTTTTTTTTTTTTTTGAGACGGAGTCTGGCTCTGTCGCCCAGGCTGGAGTGCAGTGGCGCAATCTCGGCTCACTGTAAGCTCCGCCTCCCGGGTTCACGCCATTCTCCTGCCTCAGCCTCTCCGAGTAGCTGGGACTACGGGCGCCCGCCACCACGCCCGGCTAATTTTTTTTGTATTTTTAGTAGAGACAGGGTTTCACCGTGGTCTCGATCTCCTGACCTCATGATCCGCCCGCCTCGGCCTCCCAAAGTGCTGGGATTACAAGCGTGAACCACCGCGCCCGGCCCCAGTGGGGAAAATTCTTGAGTCACATGGATCTGTGTAAAACAATGGGTGTCTGGTGGGGGATGATGGGCTAAAAGGGCCCACCAAACTGTAAAGTTGCAAAATGCTGTATTTCTAAAACATTTCCAGAGAATATCAATTAGGAGATGATGTGGAAAGCGGGGAAGGGTCAAGAGACAGGCTGCTGAAAATAGAAGCCCATCCTCAGTCTGGAATTCTGCTTATCCTAGAGGCTAAGCCTCTCATTTCAGCCCTGTGGATGGAGCTGTTGCCCATCCTGTGTGAATAGAGTACCTGGCTTCGTGAGTATCAATACAGGACCACAAAGCATAGCTTTCTTTCTCTCCTGGAACCATAAATTGAGGTCTGTTCTGTACTCGTCTGTGCGCCAGGTCTTGGCAGCCTTCTCCGGACCTTGGGGCTCTTTGAGTACTTACAGTCTTTGTTCAAATAAGCAGTCTCCTGATGGCTGGCCCAGATGTGGAGCCCACATCTGGAAGCTATCCCTAGTCTTGGCCCAGGCATTCAGGCTTAGGCAATGTGTGTTTCAGGTACAACCACACCCTGCCTGTTGGTCCAAACATAAGGGCCTGTGCAGGGCAGAGGTCTTGGAGGCTGGCAGCTGGCTTGGAGACAACATGTTAGGTTAAATCCTAATGGGCAGTCATTTGGAAATATACAGGGACCCCCTGCCAATGACTTCATGCTGTGTTCCTGTCCTACCATCCTTCCCTGTTTTTTCTTGGCAGGGCTCAAAGTGCAGGCCTGCCACAAGCACCCAGCAAGCAACTTCCCTTATCTCTCTGCAGCTCGCTGGTGGGGCATTTGGCTTGGCCTATGGGTGGGGAGTGGTTAGCCGAACCTCAGACTGGGTCTTCCAGTTGGGAGTTTATAGCTGAGATGTATGGTGCAGGCATGAGGGAGAAATATCACTACATCACAAAGTGCTGAGTTTAGGAGGGTTCCTATACTTAAGGAAAAGTATGCTACAAAGCCCCAAATGCAGCACAGCCTGCTTCAGACCCACAGCACTTTTCCAAGAAAGGAAATACCCTGTTCACCATCCCCAAGAAGAGCAAGGACCAAGAGGGGTTTACGTGCAGGAAGGAGGGTGGCTTTGCTGGGAGTTCATCGGAGTAAATGCTTGTTTCAGGAGCGTGTGTCAAGCAGTTAGCGCCTGTTGATAGATTTTGGGTATGACAGGTCCAAGGAACCAGGATCCTCACTGATCCTGTCTGGCCTGACCTACGATAGATTTTTTTTTTTCCCTTGAATCCACTTAAAAGTTTCTCAAGTAGAAAATTTTTAAAATACAGAAAAAGGGAAAAAAAAAATCATTCCTCAAATCTCTACATCATAGATGGCCACCGTTCACACTTTGGCTTATACACTACTGCAATGGATTGAATGTTTATGCTCCCCCCAAATCCATATGTTGACGTCCTAACCCCCAGGTGATGGTATATGGGAGGTGATCAGGTTGTCAGGTGGAGCCTGCACAATTGGCATTCATGCCCTTATAAAAGAGACCCCAGAGAGCTGTCTTGGCCGTTCTACCACCTGAGACACAGTGAGAAGAGCTGTCTGTGAACCAGGAAAAGCGCCCTCACCAGACACCAAATCTGCTGGCACCTTGATCTGGGCCTTTTCAGCTTCTCAAACGATGAGAAATACATTTCTGTTGTTTATAAGTCACCTAGTGTATGGTATTTTCTTATAGCAGCCGGGAACGGACTAAGATAACTGCCAACCTTTCTCTTGTATGTATGAATAAACACTTTTCAAAATAATGACAGGGAATTATTCTGAAATATTATTTCCTAACCTGCTTTTCACTTCACAGATGATAATAATTTTCTTTTCTTTTTTTCTTTTTCTTTTTTTTTTTTTTTTTTTTTTTTTTGAGACAGAGTCTAGCTCTGTCGCCCAGGCTGGAATTCAGTGGCGTGATCTTGGTTCCCTGCAACCTCCGCCTCTCGGGCTCAAGTGATTCTCCTGCCTCAGCCTCCTGAGTTGCTGAGATTACAGACGTCCGCCACCACACCCAGGTAATTATTGTATTTTTAATAGAGACTGGATTTCACTATGTTGGCCAGGCTGGTCTAGAACTTCTGACCTCTGGTGACCCACCTGCCTCAGCTTCCCAAAGTGCTGGGATTACAGGTGTGAACCACCACGCCCAGCCACAATAATAATTTTCCATGTGAAAAGTGGTCTTATCAGAATCACTGCTGCCTCTTTTTTTGGGGACTGAAAATCTGTGGAGACAATTTTAGTTGTCATAATAATGAAGGGTGGGAGTGGGATGTGGTGGCAATGTGCAAATGACATTTAGAAGGCAAGGGAGTGAAAAATTAGATGTCCTCCAAAACTGGAGTCCAGCCCCAGTTTTGAACATCCTAATGGACATTCATACAGGTAAAAAAAATATATATAATGATTTGAACCCCAAACCTAACTTCATTTTGCATATAAGCATGAAGCTTTTTGGTGTGGTTTTAGTATACACTAAATTTTCCAGCAATGCAACTAATAGTGTGTTTAGACCTTTTACTGTGAAATGTTGACTCAGCCACCTGGAGAGTCTCGTCAGCAATGGCAATGCCAGTGACAGCAGCTCAGTCAACATCACAACATCACACCACCTGTATATATGTGTGTGGTGGTCACTGTATCTATGATGACTATACATACAGGTGAATATACTTATTTAGCCTTCTATTTCCAAACATCATATAAACAAAGTGTCTACATTTAGTGGAACATTGTCTTATTCCTACTAAATCTCAACTTATTTAAAAGTAGATTCAAGCATTTGACTTCTTCATTGTATCTTCAAATGTAGTTGTGCCTAAAAATTGCAAATTGACACTGTGATCTCTTGGCAATGCACACTTGTTTTAAGCTCTGCCTTCTGCCTCTGGGGCTGGAAACCTCCAAGTTCCAGCTCCTAGATTCCTTCCCATCTTGCCTCACTTGAGGGTCTGCCAGTAGGAGACACTGGCTTCTGGTTCCTCCTGGATCTTATGGTATGAAGGATGGCAGCCACAGCCGGGCTACCCACGACTCTGAGTAACATCATTTCTGTTTTTGCTTCTCCAGTTCTCAGGGGTTAGTCATTCCCTATAGTTACTAATCCTGGAAAACCCTACCTTCATCGATTTGCTCTTCCAGCCTTTCCAAAACCTTTGTAACCAATTCTCTACATTAACTCTCCTCTGAAATACCTAGAGTAGTTGTTTTTGTGATTGGACATATATGGATAAAAAATGCCTAGGTTTTATCCTATTTGAATTGTTTCTATTATAGTCAGGCCATTATGTACATTCTTTTAAAAAATTATGCACCTGAGTAAATATATTATCTGTGAATTTAATTTCAGGGTAACAAAAGAGGGGTATTACAAAATATTTATTACTTTTAAAAAGGGGTGTTGAGCTTGACAAAGTTGAAAACCACTCATCTATGTCATCCTTTTTAGTGACTTCCTTTATCTTCTTCCACCTTCCCCTGTTGTTTGACATGCAGGTTACTGCTCACATACCATCCCCTCATTTATACTGTATTAGTTACTTGTTACCTTCCTCCACCAAAAGATAAGCTTTATGAGGGCAGCCATTTAATCTGTTGCATTCACCACTAGACTACTAGTATCTGAATATGTTAGCTACTCAATAGATACCAAATCAGTACTTGCATATGTTAATTGCTCAATAAATATTTTTAAAATAGATGGATGAATCTTTCAGATCTTGGCTTTGATATTATTTCTTCCTGTAAGTCTTTCCTGACTTGCCTTGGTCAGATGAAATGTCCATCCTTGTGAATAAAATGATAACAGAATTGTGGATGAGAACCAAATAACAAGCAAACAGTAACACATAGTATCCAATCAGATCGTAGAGAGGTTATTAGAGTCCAAACAAATGATGAAGGAAGTTGGTTACAATATGGGTAGGGGCACATCTACCCAACTCAGGTAATAAAGAGGTGAAAGGGCTTTGATTAAAAAGTGGATAAAATGGAAACATGATGCACTGGTTGAAGACTAAATCCCAGTTGAAAAGTGTGGCTTTGGGTTTCTGGCTGATGGAATTGGTTCAGTATATTCACCCATGCTTGGGTAGGGTCAATCATGCCCACATCCCACTCAATCTCTGACCAATAAGCAATTTCACTGTGGTCCTGAAACTTCATCCCAGTCTTATCGGTGCTGTCCCAAGTGATAAGAATCTGTCCTCTCTACTTAAGTGGCTTTACAGTTCTAAGATTATATTAATATAAGTAGAGAAATGGTGAAGGAAAAAAACCTGTGGTATTAATATTTTGTGTTAAGTTTATTAATGTTTTATAATCAGGATAATCTACATAATAAGGGGTAGAAACAATATACATTTGAAGCTCTGATATATCAATTTTGGGATTTCAATTTGAAATACATCATTGGTATTAGACCTGCAATTTTAATTCATGAAGTATAAGAGAATTTGATTAAATTTTAAAACAGTATTTGAATGTTTAAGAAAAACTGATCTGAAATAAGTATGGTGTGTGTGCCTGTAATCACATCTACTCAGCAGGCTGAGGCAGGAGGATCACTTGAGCCCAGGAGTTTGAGGTCAGCCTGGGAAACACAGCAAGGCTCTGTCTATAGAAAAAATAAAAGAAAAAGAAAAGAAAAACTGGCTCACTATGTTTATAAGTTTGATTTGCAAGAGTTTCTTAAGAGTTTGGAAGATTTTATTTTGTAAATCTGTCCAGTCAGGCATTAAAAATGTTTAAAAGAACATAATTATGTTTGTAAGTTGTATTTAATTGTTTTTTTTTTTTTTTTTCTGAGACGGAGTCTCGCCCTGTTGCCCAGGCTGGAGTGCAGTGGTGCAATCTCAGCTCACTGCAAGCTCCGCCCACTGGGTTCACACTGTTCTCCTGCCTCAGCCTCCCGAGTAGCTGGGAATACAGGCGCCCGCCACCACACCCGGCTAATTTTTTGTATATTTAGTAGAGACAGGGTTTCACCGTGTTAGCCAGAATGGTCTTGATCTCCCGACTTCGTGATCCACCCTCCTTGGCCTCCCAAAGTGCTGGGATTACAGGCGTGAGCCACCGTGCCTGGCCAGTGTATTTAATTGTTTAGAAGACTTTAACTATTAAGCTTAAGTTAATTTAAGATTAATCAAAGAACAAGTGAATATCATATTTCTTGTTTTTAGACAAAAACTACTAGATTTATAGGTAGGATACAATTTGTAAATTAAACATAAGAGTGTAAGAATATTTACATTTACAATTTTACTACTTTAACACATTGGTTATTAATTTTAATAATTACAATAAATAGGCCTGTCTGTTTACAAACTCTCTGCAATATAAAAATAATTCAGAAGATACTCCCCAAAGAGCATTAGAATTTTTTGTTTAATTTTCCATCTCCCCAGTTTGTCTCTAAATTCTTTAATTTCCCTGGAAAAATCAATTCTCTTTGTGTCAAACATATTTTTACGTTCTTTGTGTAACTGATCCTCTCCATTAATGCACAATAATCCAATTTTTACCACTGATATGGTTTGGCTGTGTCCCCACCCAAATCTCATCCTGAATTGTAGTTCCTACAATCCCCACATGTCATGGGAAGTACCCAGTGGGAGATAATTGAATAATGGGGTGGTTACCCTCACGCTGTTCTTGTGATAGTGAGTTCTCATGAGATCTGATGTTTTTATAAGAGGCTTTTTTGCTTGCACTTCTCCTTCCTGCCACCATGTGAAGAAGGATGTGTTTGTTTTCCCTTCCACCATGATTGTAAGTTTCCTGTGGCCTCCCCAGTCCTGCAGAACTGTAAGTCAATTAAACCTCTTCCCTTTATCAATTACCCAGTCTCAGGCAGTTCTTTACAGCATGTGAAAGTGGACTAATACACCTACTTATTTTACCATTGGTCTTCTATGATCCTGAATTAACAATAACATTGCCCTAAGCCTGCAACACTAAGATGTATATAGGCAGTCTTCACAGCTTCCCTTAAATTCTGTTTTCCTTCAAGAATACCTGGTAACTTCTTCTAGCAATATGGCAGTCAGGTACACAACGACTGTCCTGACTGGAACAACTAAAATGGTTTTTTAAAAATTTTAAACCAACTTTTATAAATGATTATAAGTGAGGAATACACCAAGTCTAAAAATAAAATAAAAGCAAGACCTCTGGGAGGTTAGTAAGTTCCAAAGCTAGCTTTTCCTTTAAGGGTTTCCACCAGATTTAAGATTTCACTTTGCAAGTACCTTGGGTGTAGGGGGATGGAGATAAAGCCCAGATTCTGCCCAAGGAGGGAATATAATAGGAGGCCCCCATATATAGCTGGGACTTATACTACGTATGAGTAAGACATAAGCCCCACTGCACAGAAATTTATAGCAAAAAATTTGCTTCTCTCGGCCTTGCTGACAGGTGGAGAAGGAAAAAAATATATCCCTTGAGAATTTGCAACCATATGCCAGCCCTCATGCAAGATTTTATCTTAACTAACTACTTGTGTGATCTGGAAAACATCAAGCAGACTTTAAATTAAAATCCTTTGTTTGTAGCATCTCCAGATGATTCATAGAAATAAGCGACCTTTCTAAAGAAAAAATAAACATAATTTAATTCAGTTCTGCAAGAATTCCCACAGGTAAAGTTGCAAAGAATATAAGTGGCTTAAAAATTATGAAATTTATGAGGAATCAAGTTACTATGAAGGAGAAGAGGCAGAAACAACAGATAGTAGAAATAGATCTTTTAAAAGTTCACATACTTATTTTCAGATAAAGAATACTCATTATCTACATCTAATATGTTCTTTTAAAATTAAAGATTTATAATCCCATGTAGATTTCAGGAAAAAAATTAAATAGAAGCTTAGAAGCTTGAACAGGAACATGTGGATTTAAAAACAAATCTAGTAGATCTTCAATAAATGAAAATTATAGCAATTATATACATATTACATTATAGCAATTATATAGATACACTTTTTTTTTGAGACTGAGTCTCGCTGTGTCACCCAGGCTGGAGTGCAGTGACATGATCTTGACTCACTGCAACCTTCATCTCCTGGGTTCACATGATTCTTGTGCCTCAGCCTCCCGAGTAACTGGGATTACAGGTGCCCATCACCACACCTGGCTACTTTTTGTATTTTTGGTAGAGACGGGTTTTCACCATGTTGGCTAGGTTGGTCTTGAACTCCTGACTTCAAGTGATCCGCCTGCCTAGGCCTCCCAGAGTGCTGGGATTACAGGCATGGGCCACGGCTCCTGGCCGCAATTATATTTTTTAGAAAGATCAGTGGAATAACTAATTAGGTACAGCTAACATGGGTGTTTGTTAACTGGAAGATGGGTGTGAAACAATTTAGAATGCAGTCTAGGGAAATAAAGATCAATGGATGAATGGATAAAGAAAATGTGGTGGCCAGGTGTGGTGGCTCGTGCCTGTAATCCAAGCACTTTGGGAGGCCGAGGCAGGTAGATCACCTGAGGCCAGGAGTTCAAGACCAACCTGGCCAACATGGTGAAAAGCCATCTCTACCAAAAATACAAAAATTAGCCAGGCATGGTGACATGTGCCTGTAATCCCAGCTACTTGGGAGGCTGAGGCAGGAGAACTGCTTGAACCTGGGAGGTAGAGGTTGCAGTGAGCCAAGATCACGCCATTGCACTCCAGCCTGGTCAACAAGAGCGAAACTCTGTCTTAAAAAAAAAAAAAAAAAGGAAGAACAAAAAGAAAATGTGGTATTAATATAAATACACAATGGAATACTATTTGGCCATAAAACAATAATGAAATCCTGTCATTTGCAGCAACATGGATGGAACTGGAGGCCATTATGTTAAGTAAAATAAGCCAGGTACAGAAAGACAAATATTGCATATTCTCACTCATTTGTGGGACCTAAAAAAGTTGATCTCATGGAGGTAGAGAGTAAAATGATAGTTATGAAAGGCTGGAAAGGATGTGCATGGGGGAGGAAGAGAGGTTGGTTAATGGGTTCAAATATACAGTGAAATAGAAGGAATAAATTCTAATGTTTGATAGGAGAGTAAGGTGACTATAGTTAATAATCATGTATTATATATCTCAAAATAGCTAGAACAGAGAATTTAAAGGTGTTCCCAACACATAGAAATGATAAATACTCAAGGTGGTGAATACCACAAATACCCTGACTTGATAATTACACATTCTATGCATGTAACGAAATATCGCTTGAACTCTGTAAATATGTACAAATATGTATCAATTTAATTTTTTGAATTTTAATTTTTTTTTTTTTTTTGAGACAGAGTCTTGCTCTGTCACCCAGGCTGGAGTACAGTGGTGCAATCTTGGCTTACTGCAATCTCTGCCTCCTGGATTCAAGAGATTCTCCTGCCTTAGCCTCCTGAGTAGCTGGGACTACAGGCGCCCGCCACCACGCCTAGCTAATTTTTGTATTTTTAGTAGAGATGGGGTTTCACCGTGTTGGCCAGGCTGGCCTCAAACTCCTGACCTCTGGTGATCCACCCACCTTGGCCTCCCAAAATGCTGGGATTACAGGCGTGAGCCACCGCACCCAGGCTAATTTTTTTTTTTTTAATCAGGCAACATGTAGAAGATTGAGTATGTATTCTTTTCATGGTAATAATACACTGTAAATGCATAACAGAAATATAACTAGAAAAATCCCAAATGTTGGAAAATTAAGCAACATGTTTCTATAACCTGTGGTTTAAAGAAGAAATTACAATGGAAATTACAAAAAGTGATATAGAAAATATAAAGCAAAGGTTAAGAAAGATGGCGTACAACATGAGAATGTTTAATATGTGTCTAATCTGAGTCCTTAAGTAGAAAAGAAGAATGAAGAATAGATAGCATTCAAAAAATAATTGCTGAAAATTTTCTAGAATTTTTTGAAATATACAAATCCTATATCCATCATAATAGAGCTAAAGAGTAGCAAAGGAAAGGACAAAATCTTTTTTTTATTATTATTATACTTTAAGTTCTACGGTACATGTGTACAATGTGCAGGTTTGTTACATATGTATACATGTGCCATGTTGGTGTGCTGCACCCATTAACTGGTCATTTACATTAGGTATATCTCCTAATGCTATCCCTCCCCGCTCCCCCCACCCCATGGCAGGCCCCTGTGTGTGACGTTCCCCTTCCTGTGTCCAAGTGTTCTCATTGTTCAATTCCCACCTGTGAGTGAGAACATGTGGTGTTTGGTTTTCTGTCCTTGCGATAGTTTACTGAGAATGATGGTTTCCAGCTTCATCCATGTCCCTACAAAGGACATGAACTCATCCTTTTTTATGGCTGCATAGTATTCCGTGGTGTATATGTGCCACATTTTCTTAATCCAGTCTATCATTAATGGGCATTTGGGTTGGTTCCAAGTCTTTGCTATTGTGAATAGTGCCGCAATAAAGATATGTGTGCATGTGTCTTTATAGCAGCATGATTTATAATCCTTTGGGTATATACCCAGTAATGGGATGGCTGGGTCAAATGGTATTTCTAGTTCTAGATCCTTGAGGAATCGCCACACTGACTTCCACAATGGTTGAACTAGTTTACAGTCCCACCAACAGTGTAAAAGTGTTCCTATTTCTCCACATCTTCTCCAGCACCTGTTGTTTCCTGACTTTTTAATGATGGCCATTCTAACTGGTGTGAGATGGTATCTCACTGTGGTTTTGATTTGCCGATGGCCAGTGATGATGACCATTTTTTCATGTGTCTGTTGGCTGCATAAATGTCTTCTTTTGAGAAGTGGTCTGTTCATATCCTTTGCCCACTTTTTAATGGGGTTGTTTGATTTTTTCTTGTAAATCTGTTTAAGTTCTTTGTAGATTCTGGATATTAGCCCTTTGTCAGATGGGTAGATTGCAAAAATTTGGAAAGGAGAAAATCTTAAAAGCAGCTAGAAAGACAAAAGAAAGATTACCCACAGCAAAGTGATCATTTGACTTACTACTGATTTCCTAGTCACAATAATGGAAGCCAGAAGACAGCAGAATACATTGTCAATATGTGAAAGAATTAAAATATCTTATAAGAAGGAGACCAACATAAAGACATTTTAATATAAATAGGAACATAAAGAGTTTATCATAAAACAACAACAAATCTCTGACTAAAGAAAATTCTAAAGGATTTATTTCAAGCAAAAGGAAAGTGACTTCACTTGATTGATAATAATATCTAATTTGTTTTTTTGTTGTTGTTGTTTGTTTTTTTCTGTTTTTTTGTTTTGTTTTTGAGACAGAGTCTTGCTCTGTCGCCCGGGCTGGAGTACAGTGGTGCAATCTGGGCTCACTGCAAGCTCCGCGTCTTGGGCTCACGCCCTTCTCCTGCCTCAACCTCCAGAGTAGCTGGGACCACAGGCGCCCACCACGTCCGGCCAATTTTTTTGTATTTTTGGTAGAGACGGGGTTTCACTGTGTTAGCCAGGATGGTCTCCATCTCCTGACCTCGTGATCCGCCGGCCTCGGCCTCTCAAAGTGCTGGGATTACAGGCGTGAGCCACGGGGCCCGGCCTAATAATATCTAATTGGTAGGGAAAGGTAAGGATTAAATAACGGGCAAGAATAAAATATAAGTGGGGAGGAGCATGACTGTAGTTAAAGCTTTCTAAAGTCCTCAACGGGAGCATAAAGTTATTAATTAACTTTAAATGTTGTTGGCATGCTTGTTGGTACTAGAGTAACCACTAAACAAAAAGACATATTGTATCATACTTTCCAAATAAGTGGAGATGGGAGGAATGAAATAACAAAAAGAAAAAAAGAAACATTTTAAAGAAGTAAAGAACGAAAAAACTACAAAATAGTAGAACAAATAGAAAGTACAAAATAAGATGTGGATAAAAATCCAGTAATCACTGTAAATGTAAAAGAACTAAACTTTCTGGTAAAAAGGCAAAAATTGTGTGGCTGGATTTTTTTTTAAGTCGAGGTGTATGCTGTTTAAGAGACATATGTCTTAAGCATAAGAGTACCGGAAGATTAAAAGTCAAGAATGAAAAAAAATCATATGCCAAGGTAATGCTAACTAAAAGAGAAATTAAGTAGTGATATCAATATTAACATTAGACTAGGTGAACTTTAAGGCCAAAAGCATTACTAGCACTAAAGGTCGTGACATAATGAATGATAAAAGGTCCAATTTTCCAGAAATATGTAACAGTTCTCAATTTGAATGGAACTAACAGCAGACTCTCAAACGCACATAAATCAAAAATTGACAGCTCTACCAAAGAAGCTACCAAATTCACCATCTATGTGGGAAACCTTAACATACCAATTTTGGTAAATATTCCATAGACTGTACTCTTTAATCACAATTCAATAACTTAAAAACCTTGTGCATTTGGAAACTTACATAAAACACTTTAAATCTGTTAATGTATTAAAAACAAAATCACGATGGAAATTAGAAAATACTGGAGCTAAACTGTAACTGAAAGTTACGCATCAAAATTTGTCACGTGCAGCTAACATGATACTCAGAGAACAACTTATAGTTCTAGATGTTTATATTAGGAAAGAAGAAAATCTAAAATGTAATAAGCCTAAGAGGCAATGAAGAATTCCCAATCCCTACCACCCCCCCCCCCAAAAAATCAGAATAACCCCAAAAGGGAAGAAATATAATAAAGGTAAAAGTAGACATTAATGAAATAGGAAATATATATAGAGAGGTTCAACAAAGCCAAAAATTGTTTTCTAGGGGACAAAACTCCAAAATAAACATCTAGCAATATTAGTCAAGGAGAAAAGAAAACAAACACAAATAAATGATAATAGGAATTTAAATAGGGATTGTAACTACAGATGCCGTGGAGGTTTAACAGATAGCGGAGATTATAGAACAATAGTAATTGGTTATGTTGTCAGTGACCTTGAGTAAGTCTCTTTTCTCCTTTATAAAATGTTTGAATTCGCTCTGATCTCAAATGTCTCTGAAAGCAGTGCTTCTCACAACTCAATGGGGATTTCATTAAAATGCAGATTCTGACTCAGTGAATCTGGAGTGGGACCTGAGAATCTGCATTTCTAATGTGGGCCACCCCGCCGCCCCCGTCCCTGGTGATGTAGATATTGCTGGTCCATATTTGAGTAGCAAGACCTTTAGATGCCACCATCCTTTACATTGGTATCACTGTCTTTTTAGACAGGTTCCACCCTGTATTTTATGTTGCCTTTTTGCAACATTCACTCCCAACTTCCCAAATTCCTTTCCATGCCACCCAGATCTAGTAAAGCTAAGATTCATCAGAGTCAAAACTTTAAGTAACCTTTAAGAAGCAGAACAAAAAATAATGTAAAACAACCCCAGGACCCTCTAATTTTACTACAAGCTGTAACTAAAAGGACATCATTGCTAAAAAAGGACACCTACCATTAAGCCCCCTTCTTTCTTTCTTTTGTTTTGTTTTGTTCTGTTTAGATGAGCTGATTTACTCTACATTTTGGGAAATGGGTGAATTGAAAACTGTCATATAGACACAATAGGTACCAATACTTGACTTACAATGATATACAATTGCATAATGCATTCATTGACAATAAACACTGTGGCAATTTTCTTTTTAAAGAAATTCCACTATATAAGTGGAATTTCTGTTTGTCTCCACGCAGTGTTTCTGAGGCTTATCTTAATTATCCCAACATCATTAGCAGTTGAGTAAAAAGTCAGTTCGATGTGCAGTGTGAGAGAAAAAAAGTCTCCACAATAAAGCCTTCTAAAGCATGAACTTTAACTTCAGACTCCCTTTGTGTAAGTCAAGGAGAAATTGATTAAGTCATTTTGCTTGAGTGCACAAAATGAGAATTTTCTCTTACTCACAATCCCTAACAATAATAAGGGTTGTCATCTTTAATATTTAAGCCCAAGGCTAGAGGAGAAAAGGCATTTATGTACATATATGTACAACCTGGCAAATATTAGCCATCTGTCCCCACATACCTGGAACCAAGCAGAAAAATAAAATAGGTTGCTCTGGCTATCCCAGAAAATGGGTAAGGAGAATTTTTAATTAAAAATGACATAGTCACAGGCATGGCGGTCACCTGAGTATCTCTTTTCTTACTGCTGCTGCTGGTGCTGTTTGCCATGTCCCACTCCAGCCTGGGCTGGGGGTGAATGAGCAAGAGGAGATATTTGATGGAGGTCAGGACTGTCATTGGAACATTAAAGGCAAGAGCCCTGTGGAAGTACCCAGTTATTTACGCCATCTTCAGATGGGTTCTAATTAGCTGTGCCTCAACACGAAATTCAACCGAAAACCAAGTAAGCCATTTACCAAGTCCAAAGCGCCAGCGTTCTTCCTGGCATGCACCATGAATCAAATGCACTGTGAAGTCTGAATGTGAGACTGGGGGCCAGGACCACAGAGCACTCAGCTATTGAGAGCGCAGTTTTCTGGTTCTCTCCTTTTTGGTCATGGAATCCCAGCAGAGACACAGTGCTGGAGGGCTGGACAATATCTATATCACCAATAACATTTATATCCCAGGGTAGGTGGGAAACCGCCACCAAAACAGAGAAATAGACAAGTAATTTCTTCAACCTCTATTTTCAAAACCCTAGCACCTCTCTATAAGCTTTTCCAAGGATATCTAATCTCGTATTGAATACTGGGGACTTTTTTGATATATGGTTAAGCAACAGTCATGCGAGCACATTCCCTCATCAGGCTCTCCCGGCTCTCTGTGAGGTAGGATTGCTCCCACCCTTTCACAGGTGAGCCCTGAGAACCAGACAGGTTCAGTAAGAGAGCCCAGGCCCCAGGAATTGGGTCAACCTCTTCATTCAAACCCAGGTCTCTCAAACTCCACAGCTCCATGCATCTGCCCAACACAGCCATGCAGAGATGGCTCTGCTCTTACGAGTGCCAGGGGTATCAGAGCACAAGTAAAAAAAAATTGTACTTTCAACAAATTGCTCTACTCAATCACGCCTAGGGAGTAAACCTGTTCTTCCCCAGAGGTGTGGATTTTGTGTGTGAAACAATCTGGTCACCGAAAGCTGTTGGACATAATCATCTGTGACTCTTTCCAGGGTTCATGAGAGGACAGAAGCGGTCTGTATTGCTCACAGATGCATCCCATTGCCAGGACAATTCCTAACACTTAGTTTGCACTCAGCAAATATCTGTGACTGATGGCTCAAGAGCTACCTGTTCAAAGAATTCATTAATTCTTGGATGAATAAATGAGAGTTCAGGAAGGGACCAGAAAATATGAGATCATCCCAAGGGTCTGGATTATGATGTAAGCCTCGTTCTTGGAAAGTCCATTCTGGGACAGATGGGATACCCTCATGTATGTGGTAGGCCCGGGGGTACGAGATTGTTCTCTAGTGCATTCAATTAGAAAACAAAATTAGGAACATACATATGAAAGCCAATTGTTCAGTATTTTTATCTCTCTCTTTTTTTACGGAGTCTCACTCTGCCATCCAGGCTGGAGGGCAGTGGGGTGATCTCGGCTCACTGCAACCTTCACCTACCGGGTTCAAGCGATTCTCGTGCCTCAGCCTCCCAAGTAGCTGGGACTACAGGCGTGCCCCCTTCACACCTGGCTAGTTTTCACATTTTTAGTAGAGATGGGGTTTCACTATGTTGGCCAGGCTGGTCTCAAACTCCTGACCTAAAGTGATCTGCCTGTCTCAGCCTCCCAAAGTGCTGGGATTGCAGGCATGAGCCACTGCGCCCGGCCTATTTTTACCTCTTTTGAGAAGTATTCTCTGAATAACCACACATCAAATTGATCAGTCCCTCACCTTCTCAGCCTATTAACTGATTCACAAAGCAATTCTTGAGCACTTTCAAGAGACCAGGCACTGTGGTTACAGAAGGGAATTAAAACCTCTGGATTCAGAGTGCCTCATGGTGAGCAGATAAGGAAACCAGGTAATATGATAGATTTCTGGTCAGGGTGGTAGAGGAATGCATGTGAAGCCTCTCCTTTCTAATGCCAAATATATATTTAATATATTTATACATGGAGATGATAGAGTATATATTTGAAGGATTAAAATATACAGTCAGTAACTTAGCTTCCTGGGGATGTCAGGACAAGAGACCACAAATAGGGCAGCTTAAACAGTACAAATGTATTGTCTCACAGTTCTCAAGGCTGCAAATCCCAAGATCAAGGTGTCAGCAGGGTTGGTTCCTTCTGGGGGCTGTGAGGAAGGCCCGTTCCGAGCTCTCCCCTCTCGTCTGGTGGTTTGCTGGAATCTTCAGCACTCCTTGACTTGTGGAAGCACCGCCCTGGTGGTGTGCCCTTTGTCTCCTCACATTGTCTTCTCTCTGGGTATCTCTGTTTCCATAGTTCCCCTTTCGGCAAGGACACCAGTCAAATCCTAGGGTCCACACCCATGAGCTCATCACTCCACTGACCTCATTTTAACTTGATTACCTCTGTAAAGACTCTCTTTCCAAATAGGTCACATTCTGAAGTACTGGGAGTTAGGACTTCAACATATTTTGGGGGATATTCAACATATCATTTCAGCCCATAACAGTCACAGTAAAAATAAAACAAAAACTAGATGTAAATCTCTGTGGACCAGGAGTGGAGACCCCTGTGGTGAGCAGGGGCTGAAGCTCTGGGTGAGCAGCCTGGAAGCCAGCAGTGGTGTGAGAAGCCAACCCTATGGAGGAAGGGGGCTGGGCCGCCTCCTTGGACAGTGAGAGTCAATGCCAGGTGCCCTGCCTGCTGGAAACCCCAGCCTGTGAACATTCTCCACTTGTGAATAAAGCTAGGAGAGCTCCCCTCCCCCACTGCAAGGTTTCAGTAAGAAACAAGCAGTTTGCTGGGGTGGAAGGAGGCTCTAGACATGAACACGCGTCTGCTGGAGCCCTGATGCACCCCAGAGAAGACTGCGCTGAGCTATTGTGGGCATGAATCCCAGGTCTGACCTGTCCTCCTAGGAGGCTGCATGGGAGCACTCAGAAAGTTCCAGATACGGAAGGGTAAATGGAGAAGGGCAAGGAAAGGTCCATGCAAGCAGAGTGTGCAAACAAAACTTACCATACAACAGGTGGGAAAATTCAACAGCAGAACAAAAGGAAAAACCAACAAAGCCAATAGCGGAGGGGAAATCATGCCTCCCAAAATAGAAACCAGAGAGCAACCAGGAAGGGACTTTCCCAAAGAGAAAGGAGGGGATGTCATTCATAAATAAAAACAGGTGTTTACATCAGCAAATCACAAGCCCAAAGATGTTATGTGAAATGTGTATGCATCACCTCTCCCTTCTGACACTTCTGTTAAAATAATAAGGAAGTAAAAAGGAATAAATCCCTAAGGACAAAGAATATAGAAGAAGACATCAGTAGAGAAGAGAGTTCAATGAAATTTTTCAGGACAAAAATTAGATGGACAATTGTCATTGACTTAGCAGAACTGAGAAAGACACAACCCAAAGTGCACTTAGAGAATGGAATCTACAGTAAGAAGGTCCTGGTGAACCCCAAGAGGTCAGAATGTGGGGGTACCAGGAATGTCGGACAGCGGGGCCGGGATATCCAGTTGAAAGCAGGGTCTTGCGTGGGGAGTCAGAGAATGTTTAACCTTCTTCTGCTGTCTCAGACAGGGTGCTAGCTGCCAGCCACTGCTTCCTGGCAGGAGGCTTGAGATCTGTTTTCGGAAGGAACTGAATTGGAGGAGCTTAGCTTAAAGCCATTCACAAAATGGAGATGGGGATGAGGCTGAAAAGAGGGAGAGAATACTCAATGTCTGCCAATGGAATGGTCTCTTAGCCTGAGGGCAGGTCACAAGTAACCCACACCTTCTCTACTCTCCACTTTCAGGAGATGGGAGGATTTCTCCTCCTTGGATTCCCTGGATAGCTCTAGGGAAAATATCATTTAGGGGACCCTCAAGGAACCATTAACAGATTCCACCTTGCACACAGAGCTTCCATTTAGTCTTTGATGGTCTTCGATGCCAGACAACTGAGGTTTTCCAAACACACCAAGAGAACCCTCAACACGAGGAGGCCCCAAGTAAACAACTGCAAAATGGAACTCATGCAGGGAAGAGAGAACATTTAAAAAATAAAAACCCAAATGCTATCCTTAGAAGCAGGAAACATTGCAGTTCTAAAACAAGGATAAAATGCTATAAAATGGTAACAATCAGAGGTGAAGAATGCACCCTTGAAATTTAAAACAAATACAACACCAGATTTTTAAAAATTCACCGTAGGTGTTGGTAGACAAAGCTGAGTAAATTAATATAAATCATACAAAGATAGAAAATATGAAAGAAAAGAGACATGGGAGATTTCTGAAAGTCTGATTCATAGGGGTTTCAGAATGAAAGAACAGACAAAATGGTCAGAAAAAATAATCACTGGGCACTTTCTAACACTGAGACGTAAATCTCTAAACTGAAAGAGCTGACTGAGTTATCAACACAGCAGAGGGAAAAGACCCACATCAAGGCACATTGCTGTGAACAATGAAGATAAATAAATGTCCCCAAAAGCTTTCCAAGGAGAGAAAAAAGCACAGCATGGCATCAGACTCCTCAACACAGACTCTAGAAGATGAGGGAGCAATGCCTTCTAAATCTGGAGAAAACAGGGGAATGTAGAATTTGGCTCTGTGCTAAGCTCACTCACATATGAGGCAAAATAGATTTTCAGGCATGCTAGACTCAGATCTCTACCTTCCTTTCCTTCTGTTATCAGAAGTGGATGATCAAGGAGCAAACCTGGAAAGATGAAGCCCTGGGAGCAGGCAAGACTGGTGGTGAGCTGGGAGCACGGGGAGGAGGATGGAGGAGCAGTGGGCCAACCTGGAGCAGGAGGATGGGGGTTTAGGGAGAGGGGAATTCTGGAAAAAATGGGGGGCTCCCTAGATATCTGAGGGTGTCCACCGCCAGGGTGAGAAAAGAGGCAGGCAGATGGCAGAGCTGACAGGGTGTTTGAAACAAAGTAAGTCATAGATAGTCATAAAAATACGACTTAATTTAAAATACTGATCCATCATAACAGATGATAGATGCCGTCTGAAATGGCTAGATCAAGAACTTTAGCATCGAAGCATATTGCATAGTGCTGTGCAGGTAATTTCCAGAGCTGCAGCTGAAAGGGTTCAAAGTGGTTGCCTCGAGGTATGAGAACTGGAGTGTGGGGAGGGGGCAAGGAGGGGGAAAGAATCAATGTGATTTATTTCCAGCCCTTGGGCACGATTTGATTTTTAACTCCAAGCATGTATGACTTTGATGAAAAACTTCAAACTAAAGGAAAACAACCCCAATGTGGTACATGCTACAGAGATGGGAGTAGAAAGATAGAAGTTCTGACTCCTGTGTGGTGAATGGAAAGGAACCTTCCTAGAAGAGGGTTGGTCACAATTGTGTGACCCCATACTTCAACCCACTTGTGGTTTCATTTGTTCATTCACTCTTCTACCATGCACCAGATACTGTTGTAAGTGCTGGGACTATATCAGTGCGTAAAGAGACCTGGATAGTATATCCATTTCCCATGCCATTTCCCCCACTGCTGGGAACAACTTGTGCTTATGTGTCCTTCTCTTGAATCTCCACATAGCACTTTGAACGATGCTGTACCGACATAACCAGGAAATGCTGATGAAATTAGTCAATGAATGAATGAATGATGCAACCTGTAGAATCCGTGTGAACAGGCAAGTAGCCATGAGGATAAAGAGAATTCTCTGGATTTGAAATATAAGAAATTTCCCCTCTAATCAAATTTAGGGAAAATTTAGAAATCCAATATCCCAGACAAAAAGATGCTGGATCTCTTCTTAGCTCAGGAACTATATATTCTTGGCTGTCACTATATTTTTCAGTATGGCAAAAGTCTCATCCATAACGGGACAAATGATAACATCTCATAGCATTGTTACAGGAATCATTTGAGACAGTGCTTTGTGAACTATAGAGCTCTATAAACATTTAGTTACTTTTTCCTTGGGATTATAAGTCAATTTTGTCTATTTCTTTTAGAATAATGGGAGCTTAGAATCATGGCGCTCATGGAGTCCATCTTCTCATTTGGTAGAAGAGGAGACTGAGGCCCAGAGAACGGCAGTGGGTTACCCAAGATCACACAGCCAGGCTGCAGCAGTGTTGAGACTGGGATCCACACTACTGAGTTTGGCATACCTTCTTGTAAGATAGCTCAACCCAATTTGTCTGTTTTGGGTTCAGAGATTTCAATTCAGAATTTTTTGTAAGTTCTATAATTTAAAAGTAAAATTGTGTAATTTAAAAGTGAGAAAAGAACTAGTCAAGTATGAAAGAATTCAAGGTTTTGCATATCAGAAAGTCCTAAGACTCAAATAAGCAAATTATAACAAGTTAGCTCCTGAGTCAAACAGAGTCTTCTGTCTGATTTCCAGTGAAGTGTTGATCCCTTCCTTCTTGAGTGCAGAGCAGATACCAACAAAGTGACTGCTTTATGAGTAAACAGCAGTGCAATAAAACTGCTGTTCTGGTTTCAGGATACTGTATATAGGTGTGTGTTGATGTTACTATGCTGCATTTTGGAAAGACTCGGGAAGAAATTAAGTTATAGAAAACGAATTACATCCAATAAGTCTTTGGAAATCTCATTCGAGGAACTTAATTCCCAAAGTCATATGTGAATTTGTATATTTTAGGAGGCAATGACAGAAAAACAGCTATTATTTATTGAGCTCTTTGTGATGCCAGGCATTGTGATTAAAAACCCGATCAGTATTAGTTCCCCTAGTCCTTTCAACAACCATTTTTAAAATGAGAAAACTAAGGCTCAGAAATGTTAAGTGGCCTTCCTAAGTCAGAGAACAAATAAGTTGCAAGAGTGAGATTTAAACCAAGGTAATGTAGTTTTAAAGCCTGTGTGTTGAGTTCTTAGACTATCAGGCACAGAAGAAGGCTTGTTGCTGACTTAGCGACATGACTTAGAACTTGATAATGTCTCTGGAAGAAAACTAAGAGTGCCAGAATGTTACAGTCTCAAAATATACTAAGTGCTACAAAATTATAGGAAAGACATGACTTTATTTTTAAAAATGTGGGTTATACTTAGCCTCTCAGTTGGGATTAGATGGCATTGTATGTTTTTAAGAGAAAATCATCTGCGGACAAGGAAAATATGTATTATTCAAAAGATTGGGGCAAGGTTGGAGAAAGGCTGGGGAGTCAATGCTGAGAACGCCTTTCTCCACGGCAGACTCAGACAGGACTGGGAATAATGAACAACACATCCGATGATTTAGATTCCCACAAGGGCTTAGCACTGGTGGCCCCAGCCTCCAATGGCTCCCTTCAAATATGCTCCACGGAGACACACAATGGAAGTGCACTTGCCAAACCACAGAGGCTTCGAGATGAGTCTGCCAGAGCCTCACCCCACCCCAGCCTCTATAATATGTGTCATATGATCTATGAGTTATAATTTTATATATTATATAACATGTATTATTTATAACTCATGTATAGTATATAATATTTTTACTTCACTATAATATATATTTAATATAATTTTAATGTATCTATATTAAATATATTTAATGTACTATATATTATATATGAAATATATATAAA
>NW_026652280.1:16505181-16562250 GCF_009828535.3 Hylobates moloch | reverse complement strand
ATGTTATAATATTATATATAAATATATAGGAGGAGCTTAGGATTATATATAAATATATAGGAGGAGCTTAGGATTATATATAATATAATAATAAACTCAGATAAATTATTTTTGGGATATTTAGAAACAAAGCCAATCATCAGAGGCCCATCCTGGGTGACTTAATAACTTGAGTCTTCTATTCAAATCACTTTAACAGCCTGCAATCACAGCACTTTGGGAGGCTGAGGCAGGAGGATCACCTGAGGTCAGGAGTTTGAGAGCAGCCTGGCCAACATGGTGAAACCCCGTCCCTACTAAAAATACAAAAATTGGCCAGGCGCAGTGGCTCATGCCTGTAATCTCAGCATTTTGGGAGGCTGAGGCGGGTGAATCACCTGAGGTCAGGAGTTCATGACCAGCCTGACCAACCTGGAGAAACTCTGTTTCTACTAAAAATACAAAATTAGCCAGGTGTAGTGGCGCATGCCTGTAATCCCAGCTACTCGAGAGGCTGAGGCAGGAGAATCGCTTGAACCCAGAAGGTGGAGGTTGCAGTGAACCAAGATTGTGCCATTGTACTCCAGCCTGGGCAACAAGAGCAAAACTCTGTCTCAAAAACAAAACAAAACAGAACAAAAATTAACCCAGCGTGGTGGTGGACGCCTGTAATCCCAGCCACTTGGGAGACTGAGGCAAGAGAACTGCTTGAACCCGGGATGTGGAGGCTGCAGTGAGCTGAGATCACGCCATTGCATTCCAGCCTGGCAACAAGAGTGAGACTCCATCTCAAAAACAAACAAACAAATCACTTTAACAAATAAACTATAAAGTACTTACCATAAATGCCAGGCATTCTGCCAGGCACCCTGGGCAATTCAGAGATGCTTTGCTTCTGGGCTGCTTAGAGTGGGTTAGATGGAAAATTCCATTTCATGACCTCTCTTTCCTCCATGTCTTCTCAGACTTGTCTAAACTGGTAAGCGCTGCACCCATTCAGGTTGTGGGTAATAGCTGAGATTGCAGTGTGTGTCCCACACTGGCATCTATAGGGCTCCAAGAGTCTGCGGATGTGATGGGGGCCACGAGTTCCGTACAATACATATTTTTTGATGCTAATTTTTAAAGATCTTAATAGAAGTGAATTCAGCGTCATTTGATAACCATTCTAAAACTAAATCCCTGCCCAGGAGTGAGGTACCTGCATTTGTATTTACAATCTTTTTGTCACCAAGGAACATATAATTGTCCTGGGCTATTGCCAGAATAGTGGGGTCTGAAAAGGAGAGATCTTGGCAGATGAAACTGTAACACCACCTTGTGCCAACTGAACACAAAGATTTCAACTAGTTAGACAGAGAAGAGGCAAGGAAATCACTGAGCCATTAGATGCCCCCCAAGAATATAGGGATGTCAAAATTAAACAAAACAACAAAACTGCTGCCACAGCAATGAGTGCTGTTTCATAGAGAGCAGCAATTTAGCTTCAACAAACAAGATCAACAGTCCTGTGACATAACATTTTAATTTTGTTGGCTTTGTGACTTGTTTTGTTTGTTTGTTTTTTGAGATGAAGTCTTGCTCTGTCGTCCAGGCTGCAGTGCAGTGGCATGATCTTGGCTCACTGCAACCTCTGCCTCCCAGGTTCAAGAGATTCTCCTGCCTTTGCCCCCTGAGTAGCTGGGATTACAGGCTCCCACCACCATGTCCTGCTAATTTTTGTATTTTTAGTACAGAGAAGGTTTCACCATGTTGGCCATGCTGGTCTTGAACTCCTGACCTCAGGTGATCAGCTCATCTCAGCCTCCCAAAGTGTTGGGATTACAGGCATGAGCCACCATGCCCAGCCTGGGATTTGTTTTTGACTTGTAAATTTGTTTTTATAAATCAGTGCATAAGAGCTATGAGTATAAAGGATTAAATATGGAATTTTGTATTTGTAAGCAGCATTACTATAGAAAAAAATTTAAGGCAATAATGGGGGTCCACAACATATTTTCCCCTGAAAAGGGGTCCAGGCCAGGCACGGTGGCTCACACCTGGAGTTCCAGACTTTTGGAGGCTGAGGCGGGAGGGTTGCTTGGGCCCAGGAGTTCAAGAGCAGCCTGGGTAACATAGTAAGACTTCATCTCTAAAAAAATTTTAAAAATTAGCCAGGTGTGGTGGCATGCATCTGTAGTCCCAGCTACTCAGGAGGCTGAGGCAGGAGGATTGCTTGAGCTGAGGAGTTCAAAGCTATCATGAGCCATGATGGCACCACAGCACTCCAGCCTGGGCAACAGAGCGAGACTCTGTATCCAAAAATAAAAAATAAATTTAAAACTGTTCATATGTTGCTGAAGCTTAAAAACACTCAGGTGACAGGAAAGGGAACATTTAGCCACACCGGGCATTGGAGGCCAGTTGCCTGTTCACAGAAGCACAGGGGAAAGAGAATGAAAAACTGTTCTGTCTTATATCAAGAAACCCAAGTTACCTGAAGAATGGACTTCAGACCCTTCTCTTGTAGCTTATATAATAATTGAAACAAAACTAGATATCTCTTGCACATGTTTTGGCTGACATTTAATTTTTTCATCATATGTTAATATAGTCACAAAAGATATACTTTATGTTGTAAAAATTGGATTTAAAGAACTTTTGGAGAACTCTTTTACATACAAATAATGGAGTCTAAATAACATGAGAGTTGAAAACCATCAACATTGACTTAAAAAGGATGTGGACCTCTGTTGCTGAACTTTCAGAACTTTTTATCATTTTTCTCTTCTTGAACCCACATTTCCATTGTACTTCTCCCATGGAACTTTATCCCATTGTAATATCTTTATGCTTCAAGGCATTAATCAATCACTCAGTCCTGATTCTTTGCCACAGAAATATGCCCATAAATTGGAATTTTAAGCTTTTTAAACTTTCAGTAGCCATAGGATACTAGGCATTAATTTTTATCTGGACTGATTTATTGCTATAATTATTATTAGTTTACAATTCATCAAAACAACACAAATATATTTCAAATGTTGACATATAATTATTCTATATAAAAGTAAAATGCTGTTGAAAATGTGTCTCTAGATATGGATTTATCTATAGGTGAATATTACTTATTGCTGGAGTAAGACAAGGTTCAGCTTTAATTCTATTCCTAGTTTTCATTTTCACACATGTAAGCTCTAAAAAATTTTGTTCCCATAAATAAATGGCAGGCACTTTGTTACAACAGTGACATCCAACTCTTTGAACTCCTTCCAAGGGATATTCCAAAAATCACCTAATAATCCATCATCGGCCAGGTGCGGTGGCTCACGCCTGTAATCCCAGCACTTTGGGAGGCTGACATGGGCAGATCATGAGGTCAGGAGATTGAGACCATCCTGGCTAACATGGCGAAACCCCGTCTCTACTAAAAATACAAAAAATTAGCCAGGCGTGGTGGTGGACGCCTGTAGTCCCAGCTACTCGGAGAGGCTGAGGCAGGAGAATGACATGAACCCGAGAGGTGGAGCTTGCAGTGAGCTGAGATCGCGCCACTCACTCCAACCTGGGCAACAGGGCGAGACTCCATCTCAAAAAAAAAAAAAAAAAAAAAATCCATCATCAAAAATTATTTTTAGTATTCTATCAGGTGACAACTCAATTAGCTTCTCCTTTAATTATAATAAAAGCCAATACCCTCCCCATAAAAAAGGAAACCATCTGATTTACAAAATATTCAAAAGATTTGTTATTCAATCATTGGAGTCATTTAATTTTCCAACTTTGAGAAAAATAACCAAAAATGATGGTTAATTATATCTATTTATTCTTACATTTAGGCATTTTATTTCACCCACTGTTACCAGAAAGGGTTAGGAAAATCTAAATACTGTTAATTTCAGTATGCCTTTTCCAATAGACTATTTTTGATAAAGTGCTTTTACCTTATCAAGGGCTTTACATCTATTTTATTTGAGATATTGGAGCTGCTAATTTAGTTCATTTAATTTATGGAAAATGTCTGTCATCATATAAACAAATTGATAAAGTCAATCCTCATTGTCTAACCAATCAGTGAAATTACTGAGGCTTTCTGTTAGAAACAATCCACCCTCATTCCTCAATTCAAGTGAATGTGTTAAGATGTGTCTCTGAGACAGTATCTCACTTCAAAGAGTGCTGTGGGATAAAGCTTACAGACTTGCCACCCACTGCATGTGAGTTTCTCTCCTTGCTTGCTTTCTCTCTGGTGGCAAGTTCTGTCAATAGTTAAGAGATAAAAGAGGAGAAACAACAGTTTAAAACAGTCTGAGCATCTAACTTGGATTAAAAAACTCCATCTCTGAAGCTATGTTTTCCTTTAACAGAAATATGTGTGACTGCAAGTTTGTGATGTTTTGATTAAACACCGATATGTCAAATTGCCCTTGGCTTGACGCTCTAGTCTTTATGTTCTGGGGCACCCACGAGAGGTGCACTTTTCTTTTGTGAGGAGGGAGAAGAGCAGTTGTGAATGGGAGGTTGGCAAAGGAGACCTGGTCCGTTCTCAGCAGGTCAGTATCAGACAAAATTCTCAAGGAAGTTGCAGATCTGGAAATCTGTTTGCATTAACCCAACTCTAGAGTGCCTACCCCTGTGGAGGCCCACAGACTTTTGAGGAGAGGTACAAAGAGTTGGATTAACAAAAATATACTCCCAGATCCCCAACTTCCCTGGGAGTCTTGCCTGATACTGATGTACCTGAAAGAGTTCCTACCACCACCCAGAAGGTTAGCAAAGCAACCCTCCTTTCTATTCTATAGGGTTTATGAATGAGGACCAGAGGCTTCCAGACCCTTCCCTCCACCCCTACCCCAGACCTGCACCCTCTCCAACCACATGCTCAATGTTGGGAAGAGTCAGGTGCATGTTGCCTTTAAATATGAAACTTAGAATGCAAGTTAGGACCAACATGATTAAAATATCTTTTTCTTTTTGAGACAGGGTCTTGCTCTGTTGCCCAGGCTGGAGTGCAGTGGTGCAATCATAGCTCACTGCAGCCTCAACCTCCTGGGCTCAAGCTATCCTCCCTACCTCAGCTTCCCGAGTAGCTGGGACCACAGGCATGCGCCACCACCCTAGCTAATTTTTTTTTTTTTTTTGTAGAGATGAGGTCTTGTCATATTGCCCCGGCTGGTCTTGAACTCCTAGGCTCAAGCAATCTTCCCACTTCAACGTCTTAAAGTGCTGGGATTACTGGTGTGAGCCGCTGCACCCGCCTAAAATATGGTTCCGATTCTAGTAGACAATGAGTTTTCTGGAATAGTAGTGCAAATTTTAATCCAATGTAAAAAAATCCAAAATAATTATTAGTCAATATTCTAATTCACGTTGTGGAGGAAAAACTTTTTGCTAGATTCACACGTCAGTGGTTTTATAAGCAGGCGTGAAAACACAGTAGTCAAGAAAAGGAAACCTCAATCAAGTAACAGCAGGAAGCCTTCACTCACTCCACCTCCAGTAGCCTTTAAAAACAGAAACAAGGGGCTGAGCGTGGTGGCTCACGCCTGTAATCCCAGCACTTTGGGAGGCTGAGGCAGGTGGATAACTTGAGGTCAGGAGTTCCAGACCAGCCTGGTCAACATGATGAAACCCCGTCTCTACTAAAACACAAAAATTAGCTGGGCATGGTGGTATGCACCCGTAATCCCAGCTACTTGGGAGGCTGAAGCAGGTGAATTGTTTGAACTCAGGAAGCAGAGGTTGCAGTGAGTCAAGATTGTGCCAATGCACTCCAGCCTGGGCTGCAGAGCAAAACTCCATCTGCAAAAAGAAAAAAAAAAAGAAAACAGAAACAAGCAACATATGACACACAAAATACACCTCTCCTCGAGCAAAGGCTAGAGCATTTTTCCAAGACGGGTTTTTCTTGAAGTTTGTTTCAGAGGGAGTAGAAAAGCTAGGAATCACTGCAGATGCACTTGAGCCCCACTGGGAAGGGAGACAGCCTTATCTCGAGCACTGGCTTGGAGGATGGGGGCTGGGAATATGTAGGAGGGAAAAGAAAAGAATGAGCTTGTCAAGTTTTGGTGTCTCAGTGCTTCTGAAATAGGTGGAAATTATAGCTCAAGTCCCTTCACCATGGGAACATCTGGAATATAAGTACTTCTGTGCACATTAAGAGGACTATTTATAGTTTTCTACGAATGTTAGGGAAGGCAATTATGTAAAATACTACTATATTATTAGGTATCTGAAAAATACCAGGCTTGCAATAACTGTTTGCAAAGATCTAAAAGCAATTCAGACTTTCACAGATCTGTCTTCTCCAAGTCGGTAAGTACTGGTTTATTTTCCTGATGCAGCAACACCACTCAATTTGAGCTCAAGTCTCTGCTGACACCAACAAAGTGATGTCATCAGGCGTGTTCATCCTGCTGGAGTCCTGATGGTGCTGGTTATACCACTTGCACTGAGGAAGCGTGAGCCCACTTCTGGGATTATCTGGAAAATCCTCCAGCACAGAAATGTGGCTGTTTCATGACTAAGTGGAAGAGGCTACAGATTCCCACAAAGAACTACAGGCATGAGGAGCTTGCTCTTTAGACACTGAGGTGTCTTGATTATGAAGACCTTCTGAGCGTGGCTGGCAACTTTCTGACTTTTAAATATCTGTACCTCCTCAACACTGGCAGCTTTTCAATTATATGAGGTTGTCATGTTAGGTTTCAAAGCTTATTTCTGTGGTGGTTACAGCCCATGAGCCTGGGGCAGCGATGGTCAAGACACTGGTCGACACTTGGGAAAAGCCATCGAGAACTGGCCTTTTGATCGCTTTACTGGTTTTGGACAACTTTTGTTTTAGTGTCTTCCGAGAATTGATGGGAGGTGGGAGGAAAGGCAGGTGAATGCTTTGATGCCTAGGCTTCAGGTGTCTCCATAGCACTTAACACCAGACGGCTGTGTGCGTGCACTCAGCACTTGGAGACGTAGGGTTTTGGTTTTGGGGACTGACAGGTGCTTTCCTGTCTCTATCTCATCTGGAAACTTTTCAGGGACATGATTAATAAGCCTAGGATTATTTCATGCTAGCTTATTGTAGGGAGATCTGCATAATGTTGTAGTGAGGTTTTTTTTTTAAGTAACAATGTAATTATAAATTACATTTTGCTCTAAGTTAGAGTTATATGTATATATGTGTTTGTCTAGACAGACAGACAGATAGATAGATAGATGATAGATAGATAGATAGATAGATAGATAGATAGATAGATAGATAGATAGATAGACAGATGATAGATAGATGGCTCTTTTGCTTTTGCATGGCTCTGAAGGTTTTATTTTTCAGGCACTTTGGGAAGTGACCTAGTGTGATGGAAAGAGCATGGAATGGAGATCCAGGAATCCTGGGTTTCAGTCTATGCTTTGAACTCATTCGCTAGGAGAATTTTCATAAATTTCTTGGCTTCTCTAGGCCTTGACTGCATCTGTAAAATAAGTGACTTTGATGCTTGGGGGTTCCTGGGATCACTCCTAAGCCTAAATTGTTTGTTGGTGAGATAAACCATACTGTTGGTTCATTCAAGCAACACCCCTGGCCAGGGAAGGGTTTCAACTCACAATGTGGAGAAGGAAATCAGAAAGCCAGGAAACATGGAAATAGAGATAGATATAAGTACATACATCATGGTTTTGTTGAAATAAATAGGAAAAAACTGGAAATGCCGCCATGGTTAAATAAATGATGAACTGTCATAAGATGAAATAATATGTAATCATAAAAAGTATTATAAAGCATTTAATTATACAGAAAAAATCCTAATATGCATTAAGTTGTTAGAAAGCAGGCTATAAATAGTCTATCCATGATCTCATTTTTGAAGAACAAAGGGGTTGGGATGGGACAGGGTGTCCAGGAATTACTAGGCAAAAGAATATTTTGGCAAATTTACAACTCAGAGTTGATTTACACATGGTTTTGCTATCATATACTGGAGTTTTTTCTCCTTTGAAATGTCTCCACTGTAATCAAGCCCAATTTTCTAAAGCAACACAAGACAATTAACAGTTCCTACCAACTCTCCACTCCACTGTTGCTTTAGGAAGCATTTCCCAGGCCTATTAAACAAGAACGCGAACCCTGCTCTCGCGCGGAATAGGCGAGTGCGATACTGAGGGGTCCTGTTTTCTTGCCCCTTGTTCTTTGAATCACATAATGAGAAACTGCTAGCAAAGAAGAAATTAAATTCCAGAGTCAACCAGTAGAGCCGTGAGAAGAGACAAAGAGACATAAGAGAAAAGTTGTCTAAATCCTGTTCACTGAATAATGAAATAGAAAAGCGTAGGTGTAGAAGAAGGATTATGGAGCTATTAGGGAGCTGGTCATCAGAGTGGCAATGAAACCACTGGCTACCAATGGAGAGGAGGAGGAGCACCATGCTTAGAAGGAAACCAGAAACTAGAAAATCCAAGAATGTAGCTTGGAGGCCGCTCATAATGCAGCCTTCTCAAGCATGTGATTTAATTTCATCTTGAACCACCCAAATCCTCTCTTGAATATTAAATTCCACTAAATGGTATTGTTTGCGGAACTCTCGTCTTCATCCACAAAAGAGGAACAAAATTACAAAGGCTGAAAGTAATTACATTTTCAATAACCTGAAGCTACTAATTCTTAAATGGGTCTTCTTAATTTCAGGGCACAGTTTTAGAAATATTTAACTATTATCTCTCCAAATTGTATTTCGTTTTAGCAGTTGAGGATTGAGCAACTGATTGGTTATTATTTCTGCAAATCAAAAGTATGAGAATGTTTAAAATACAGAATCCCCATGCCCTAAATCAAACACAAATGCCAGTTAAATGTCTTAGAGAAACTATGTTTCATATTCCCAACATCATGACAGACCTGAGTGCCATGTCCTGGCAATTTAAGGAAAGGTGTGAAGGCTTTGCCTCAAATGCCAGTGAAGTCGGGATGGTTGAAAGGCACCAGTCCTGCTGGATCCCATGCTAAGACATGCATGTCCCCCACGTGGTGTCACCTCATCATTCCTGAGAATCGATGATACCTTCCCTGTGTCAGACACACAAGAACTGACCTTCCACCTTCTCAACTGGAGCCTGAACTTTCTGCTTTTGGATGTATAAGCACAGCGTGACACAAGTAGACAAGAAAGAGGGAGGCTTCCTCTGTAATGAATCAGTCTCCCAACGAGAAGACGATTCCCTAAGAAAAAGTCACCCCAAGGGTCCCACATAATAGTAAGTTATCGTTTTAGTGCATCAAATTGTACCCTAGAGGCCCGAAGGAATTACGATTTTACTTTTACAAAGTGATTTACATAGTGGAGTGTAATCTGTCTCCATAAATCTGAAGCCTCTACAAAACAAGCCACTCCTAAGGTAACACAAAGCAAGGCGATTTCAGTTAGATAGTTATTTACCACCACTCAGCTCAGCTTCCCTCAGAGTCAAAGATGGAGAAAATAAACATAGGCCTTCATTCTGCCACATGAAAGACCATTTTCTCATGTAATGCAAAAAAGGAAGGGGAGTTGCTATAAGAGAAGAACTCCCTTCTCTCTTTCTTTCCCCCTCTTCTCTTTCTCTTTCTCTCTCTTCTCTCCTCTTTCTTTCTCTCTCTCTCCCTCCCTCCAGACCTTCCTCTTCTCTCTCTCCCTAGGCACAATCCTGAGATGCTTTGAGATGGGTATGTTCTCAGACACTGCCAGGAAGATTTGCAAAGAAGATGAGTTCTTGTGCCCACAAATGATGGAACAAAGCATGTCTTACTTACAACATGACTGCTCATTTCACATTTATCTGCCTGTCCTTTGGTTTTGCAATTTGATGCATAATTGAAAGGTGAATCTCAGGTTCGATTAGGAGGAGAGCTCATTACCTTGAACACAGAATTGGTAGCTGAAAACAGATTTTAAATAAGGTCAATCTTCTGTGAATTCACGTACTGTCTTGAGTTCACAAAACTCTGTTCAACTTGAATATTTATTGCGGGTATTTCCCCAAAGAACATTTGTGAAAGTTGCTGCTGCCAGAAGCTGAAAATATAGTTCACTTAAAAGCAGCTTTATTTACGCAACTTGAGAATATTTTTGTAACTATTATTATTGATTGAATGTTCAGTCCATTTTCTTATTAGTCATGTACCACCCCCAAAATGAAGAGGGGGGATAAGACGCTGTGTGCGTGGAAATATCAAGATGGACAGAACTGTATTTAGAAAGAGATGCTGGAAGTCTGGAAAGGGCTGCCCATCTGTATAGTTGACCACAATATATGGTCATCTATATAGCTGGTCAACTATATATGGTCAACTGTATAGCTGTAAAATATGGTTGACCACAATAAGGCACTGATTAAATTCAAAATCATAAGATACACACACTCAGATTTATTCAGACAAATTGCTCCTCTTCCTGAAAAATGTTTTTTTAAGTCTGAAATGTCAGTAAGAAAACGATTCTAATCATTTCAAAGGCTTTTTTTTTTTTTGAGACAGAGTCTCGCTCTGTCGCCCAGGCTGGAGTGCAGTGGCGCAATCTGGGCTCACTGGAGGCTCCGCCCCCTGGGGTTCACTCAAAGATCTTTTTTTAAAAAACCTTCTTTCCCCTTCCCACCCCCTAATCCTTCTTAGTATATAGATGAAAACTCCAGTCACGCAGCCACAACCTGACAGGTGCATTTTGTCTCCACCTGAGTTGTGCAATATGGTAACTTCTGTCCGTATGTGGTTATTAACCACTTGGAATGTGATTAGTCCCAATAAAGAAGCTCTGTGCACACCAGATTTCTAAGATGTGTGCAACAAAAGGAATGGAAAGCATCGCATTAGATTTTACTATTGATTATGTTTTAAAATGATATTTTTGACATATTGGATTAACAAAAATATTAACATTAATTTCTCCCTTTCTTTTCCTTTTTAAAACCTGGCTACCAGAAATTTTTAAATTATACCTAGGGCTGGCGCTGTGTCTATATTACACTGTGAGAAAATATACGGGCTCCTTAAAGGGAAACATCCTGAACAATGTCACCTACTCCTCCCCCTCTCCGTCTGCTGATGTCCCTCCCTCCCCAGCACGCTGCCCTCTTCCCATCCTCATCCTTCCCTTCCCATCCTGCCCTAAGATCATCAAAGGCATGGTAAAAATGGCTAAGTCCTGGGGGTGGGGAGCTGGAGTGACGGCTCTTAGAACCTGGAGCCCAGGCCAGGGTTGGTGGCTCACACCTGTAATCCCAGCAGTTTGGGAGGCCCAGGCTACAGGATTGCTTGAGCCCAGGAGTTCAAGATCGGCCTGGTCGTCATGGAAAAACCCATCTCTACAAAAAAATTAAAAATTAGCCAGACACGATGGCTCGGGCCTGTAATCCAGCTACTTGGGAGGCTGAGACATGAGAATCACTTGAGCCTGGGAGTTCGAGGTTGTAGTGAGCAGATATTGCGCCATTGCACTCCAGCCTGGGTGGCAGAGTGAGAGTCTGTCAAACAAACAAAAAACAAAAACAAACAAACAAAAAACAACCAAGAGCACTATGAATCCACGCAAAAGGGACCAAGTTTAGGAAATTAACTCAAGGTGCCCGCCCACCCCACAGCATCTTAACCTGCCACCTACCTTCTTTCCAAGCAGCCTCCTCGCTCCCATGGCCCTCAGAGGTCCACCTTCAACCTCCCTCAGCCTGTGCCCAGGAAAGCTCAGGAGGTTCCCCAACTCTGCCCCCTACCCTATTGCAAGACCTTGCCTCAGCCACCAGGGACCCCAGAGTCTGGCCCCGTTCTCTGCGCTCCTTCTTGCAGCAGCTCCAGGACTCTCTGCAAGCTTCTTAGTGCGGAGTTGCTGCCCATGAGGATGGCATGCTCGGGATCAGCCCTGCTGGTTCCTGCCCACAGGGCCCAGTGCCCAAGGTCCCCACCTCGCGCCTTCCAGCCACAATGGACGCCCGGGGAGGGGGTGGGAGGGACGACTCATCCTGCGGGCGAAGGTGCCAGGGGGCAGTCTTTTCCCAGGACAGTGGAGCCTGGACCACAGTAAGGGGCAGGGGGAGTCCTGCTGGTGGACTTGGGGGCACCAGGGTTACAAAGTGTCTGGCATCCAGTAGGTGCTTAATAAGCAGGTATTTGGCACAGGTACATCAACGTGCCCAGGGAGTCAGCTAAAGCCCCGTAAACCAGCCCTAGTGGCTTCACAGGATGCACCCAGGCTCTGCTTGAAGCCTGAGCACTCCACTTCAATTCTCCGGCCTCGCTCATGAAGGCAAATGGCTGGGGACAGCTGTATTGTAACAGGGCTCTCTAACTAACAGGACAAAACTCAGGTTTTCGGCAGCTCCAGCAGACAGGAAAGATCTTGGGGACATAGATCTTGGGGGGACACACATTTCTGGGCCATTTCCAGGCCCAGAAATCACATCACGAGGACAAGGGGCAAGTGGTGGTGATCAAAGAGTCACAACCTACCTGTCTTAGCCCCTGCTTAGTGCCAGGGGTCTGGCCATGGGCTGGGGATCCTGAGGTGAATAGAACTCAGTCCAGCACACACCCTCTTCCCACTGGAGTTGCCCATGTCTCAGTGGGCATTACTTGCTGTCAGCCCGTGAATTCTTACATGTGATTTATGTGGTTTCCAAAATACAAGCAGCAGCTCAGCTCTGGGTCTTCTGGCTGGACTTGAGCTGCAGTGGGTTGGAGGACACCCCTCCTGTGAGTGATGTGTGCCTGCACCAGTGACCATTCCCAGACCAGGACGGAGGCCACAGGGACAACCACGTGGCCCACTGCCCTCAGCCTTCTGTCTCAGTTTGGAATTCAGCTTGTAAATTCCTAGCTTGTGAAGACTGGTTTTTTCTACGTGCAAGGTGGTGGTTGGTTTTAAAGGAAGCTTTTTAAACATCCCCTTCACAGTGATAGAGAAGGCTCGTGGCTTAGAGCTGTATTAAAAATCACAAAAGTTGCTGCTCATGAAAATGGTAATGACAGATACACTGGGCTTTCATCACGCTATTAGAAAATTAGGAAATAGAAATGTGCTCACTGTGTGGTTAATTTTATTCTAATTTATTCTTATTTTTATTTTTTAGAGATGAGGTCTCACTCTGTTGCTCAGGCTGGAGTGCAGGGGCGTAATCATAGCTCAGGGCGGTCTCGAACCCCTGGTCTCAAGCAGTCCTCCTGCCTTTCCCTGCCTAGTAGCTAGGACTACAGGAGCCAGCTACCACACCTAGCTAATTTTATTATTTTTTTAAAATAAGTTGGCTGCTGAGTGCCAAACACAGCATCTGGACAGCCTAACTTTACCACCCACTTTCTAATATGATGCTGTGAGGATGCCCTGCTGTCTATCTGGCATTCTTGCTTAAAATGTTTAACCGGAATCTAATCATCAAGGAATAATCAGACAAATCTAGGACATAGGAGATGGTACAAGATAATTGGTGTGGACTTGAAAAAAAAATCTGAGTAATGTAAAACAGAAAAACGAGGCAAACCAAAAAGGCAAGGGGATCATTCTATGTTAAAAGACCCTAAAAGAGACATGGAAACCAAAGGTAATATATGACCTCAACTGTATAATAAAATTATTTTTAAGCTATAAAAGACATTTTGAAGAGTCTTGTGGAAATTGGAACAGTAACCCTACATTAGATATTATACAATTAATGTTGATTTCCTTTGGTGTGGTCATGGTGTGGTTGAACGGGAGAATGTTGGTGGTGGTGGATGTTTGCTGAAGTGCTTCGGGGTGAAGGGTCATGATGTCTGAAACTCACTTTCAAATGGTTCAGCCAAAGTATACGTTGTATGTGAAAGAAAAATAATATGCCGTCTAAGGGAGAGATAAAACTGGCTGCAGTTTTCTTATAGGACAGCATGTGTTCTAAGAAGCTCACCTGGGCTGGGTTCTCACATTTGTCCCTGGTGGAAGAGATGAAGATGGTTTTATTACTACCTGGGAATGAATGTAATGCTGCAACGCTAAAGAACAAGATGAGCAACTTTAGTGCCAGGACTGGATTCGCTTTCCTTGGAAATGACAATTCTAATGTGGTTTTATGACAAATACCTTGCTAGCTCTTATTTTTAGTTCTGTCTGAAACAAGCATCGATCGTGCTTTGGAGGACTGGAAGCAGACGGGTTGAGGCTGATCGAAATGAAGACCAACATGGTGAATGCTTTGACAAGGACCTCTGGTTAGTGCGACTCATCTGCATTTGAAAAAAAAAAATGAAGAGCTGTTTTACTATTTTCAGGATGAGGTTGGAGTGGCTCTCCATTTCCGTTATGTACCAGACAAGTTTGGGATGCTGGAGCCCAGACATCTTCCTGTCCTCTTTCTGTGCAGGCCACTGTGGGGATCAACGTGGAGAAGAAGGTGCTGAATTCACTCCCTCGGGACTGGGAATGAGACTCAGTCAGATGTTGAACTTGAAGTAATGCCCTTTTGTTGCGTTGCTGGTGAACTATGTCAGCCATAGATCAGTGCCACTACCAGATTTGAGAGAAAAGTACTGGATGTTAGAAAGCAGTCTTGCAAATGTTAAGATAAGCATTCTTTCGGTTTATACCACCGAACGCATACACACTATGGTAGCACAACTCCCCAAGCGGCCACATAAGCATTGGACCGGGGGGCAGGGGGAGGAACATAAACATGATTTTGTGAATAACAACTTAGTTGAATAATCAATAATTTCTTTTTTTTTTTTTTTTTTTTTTTTGAGACAGAGTCTCACTGTCGCCCAGGCTGGAGTGCAGTGGCGCGATCTCAGCTCACTGCAGGCTCCACCCCCCTGGGTTCACGCCATTCTCCTGCCTCAGCCTCCCGAGTAGCTGGGACTACAGGCGCCCGCCACCTCGCCCGGCTAATTTTTTGTATTTTTAGTAGAGACGGGGTTTCACTGTGTTAGCCAGGATGGTCTCGATCTCCTGACCTCGTGATCCACCCGCCTCAGCCTCCCAAAGTGCTGGGATTACAAGCGTGAGCCACCGCGCTCGGCCAATAATCAATAATTTCTAAAAATAAAAGTAATTTGATTGAAAGTTAACCTCTAATCACTGTATTTTTTGCAAATATTGACAAATTTTGTGCACTAAAGGATTTATTTTTTTAAAAATTTTATTTCTTTAAGAATTTTTGTATGTTTTCCCAGAATTTCTCCAGTTGTTTTGTGTCTCCTTTTTTCTCTCTCTCTCCTTTATTTGTAATTTATTTTCATCCAATTATTCTGGCTCAGGTGGTTTGTTTCATCCAATTACTGGTTTTATCCAGTTATTCTGCTGATGGTTTGTTAGGCCCAAATCGGAAGCAACCAAAACGTCTAACAATAGGACTTTAGTTGGCAATAACTCAAAAGTCTAACATTAAGGAATTGGTGAAATAAATTATAAAAAGTGTTTTGTATTATGCAAAAAAAACTTTAAAAATAGGAACTGGTAATTCATAATCTTTAACTTTGCCTAATTCTAAAATTTCATGAACACATTGGCAGATACGCAAAGCAGATTCAAAGTAAAATAGAAAAAAAATGTAAACCCTGAAAAATTCCAGATACTTTTTTCTGTTTTATTATATATGGCTTAAGATTGTTTTATTTTTATAAAAGCAGCTGCATATTTATTACATTAAGAGGTACAGTCAAGCAAAAATAAGATAATAATGACTTCAGCAGTTCTGGCCACCCAAAGACAACCACTCTTATCTTCTTGATGTTTCCAACCAGATGATTTTCTGTGCATTTGACCAGCTTTCACTTCTAAAACGTCATCAAAATGGCTTTTGTCAGTGTCACCAATGACTTCCATGTGGCTAAATTCTCAGCCGTCATTCCGGTTGACGTCAAGTCATGGCCAATGCTCTCTCCTCTTAGAAACACTTTGAGTTTCCAAAATAGCAAATGTCCTGGCTCTCCTCCCCTTTCCCAGGGTGGCCCTTCTCATTCTCCTCTGCAGCTCCCTCCTCGTCTCCCGCACTTCTCCATGCTGGGACACTCTAGAGCTCAGTCCTGGGAAGTCCCAGTCTTCATTCACTCCCCTGATGCCCTCATGCCATGTTTTGTCTTTGAATACCTTTTTTTTTTTTTTTTTGAGATGGAGTTTCGCTCTTATTGCCCAGGCTGGAGTGCAATGGCATGATCTTGGCTCACTGCAACCTCAGCCTCCCCAGTTTAAGCGATTCTCTTGCCTCAGCCTCTTGAGTAGCTGGGATTACAGGCATGTGCCACCATGCCAGGCTAATTTTGTGCTTTTAGTAGAGACAGGATTTCTCCATGTTGCTCAGGCTGGTCTCAAACTCCCGACTTCAGGTGATCCGCCCCCCTCAGCCTCCCAAAGTGCTGGAATTGCAGGCATGAGCCACTGCGCCTAGCCCAAATACCATTTATTCTATTACACATACATATACGGATTCAACAACTATCCATTGAGAATCTGTTAAGTGCTAGGCACTGTTCTAATCACTGATGATTTTAAAACGGAACAAAAGGGGGGCAATTCCCTGTCTTCATGGAGCTTAGCAAGAACATTTGCATGAGGAAGGGGCCTAGAAAATAGGCAAGAACTATTCAAAATATTGCCCGATAAAGGGTCAAGTACTGGGTTAAATACTGTCCCCTCCCCCACTCCCCACTCAGTTCATGCCCACCCAGAATCACAGAATGTGACCTTGTTTGAAAATAGGATTTTTGCAGATGTGATTAGTCAAGATGAGGTCACACTGGATTTGAGAAGGCACTAAATTCAATGACTGGTATCTTGACAAGAAGGCCATGTGAGGACGCAGGGAGGCACAGAGGGAAGGCAGCCGTGGGAAGGATGAGGTGGAGATGGGAGTGATGCAACTATGAGCCCAGAGTCACCCAGCAGTGCTGGGACCACCAACAGTTAGGAGAGCAGCATGGGAGCTTTCTCCCCAAGTCTTCAGAAGGAACCAGCTCTGCCAACACCTTGATTTTGGACCTCTGACCTCTAGCACTTAAGCAAGTAAATTTCTGTGGCTTTAAGCTCCCTGGTCTGTGGTCATTTGTTACAACAACTCCAGGAATCTCATCCAGGTGAGAAGTGTGGTGAAGGTAGGGACAGAGGATTGGCCGGGTTCGGTGGCTCACGCCTGTAATCCCAGCACTTCGGAAGACCAAGGCAGGCAGATCACTTGAGGCCAGGAGTTCGAGACCAGCCTGGCCAACGTGGTGAAACCCCCTCTCTACTAAAAATACAAAAATTAGCTGGGTGTGGTGGCGCATGCCTATCATCTCAGCTACTTGGGAGGCTGAGACAGGAGAATCGCTTGAGCCCCAGAGGTGGAGGTTGCAGTGAACCAAGATCACGCCGCTGCACTCCAGCTGGGTGACAGAGTGAGACTCTGTCTAAAAAAAAAAAAAAAAAAAAAAAAAAAAAAAAAGAAGGTAAGGACAGAGGATGGAGTGTGTCCAGTAGGGGAGGATGTTTGGAATTGTGGTGGATAAGGTAGCCAGGGAAGCCCTCATTGTACAGGTCATGTTTGAATGAAAACATAAAGGCAACATGAGAGATTCGTGCAGCCATCTGGGAAAAGAGCGTTCTAGGCATCTGTCTAGCAGCAGTTCTCAAAGCGTGGGTTTGGACCAGCAGTGACAGCAGCACCCGGGAATTCCTTAGGAATGCAAACATCTTGGCCCCACCCCAGACCTACTGAATTAGAAGCTCTGGAGGGGGGAATCGCGGGAGTTCTGATACATCTCCAAGTTTCAGACCCACCATCTACATAACCTGGGCTCCACTGAGCCTCCACCTCCACCTCCACCACTTTCTCTTGCCCATTCTGCTGCAGCACCAGGCTCTCCCCTCTGGGGTTTTGTCCTTGCTGTGGCCTCGCTCTGCACAGCTTCCCTCTTGCTGTCCCCACGTCTTGCATCCTTACCTCCACCAGATCTTTGTTTCAGCACCACGTTCTCACTGAGGCTTCTCCCAGACCACCTTCATTAAACCACCACCCACACCCTGCAGGCCCCTTCCTGTGTCCTGCTTTTCTCTTCTCTCCTTTTCTTTTGTTTCTTTTTTCTTTTCTTTTCTTTTTTTTTTTTTTTGAGATAGGGTTTCACTCTGTTGCCTAGGCTGGAGTGCAGTGGCAATCATGGATCACTGCAGCCTTGACATCTTGGGCTCAAGTGATCCTCCTGCCTCAGCCTCCCAAGTAGCTGGGTCTATAGACGCATGCTTCCACACCTGGCTAGTTTTGTTTATTTTTTGTAGAGACAGGGCCTCACTCTGTTCCCCAGGCTGGTCTGGAACCCCCAGGCTCGAGCCATCTTCCCGCCTGTGCCTCCCAAAGTATTGAGATTATGGGTGTGAGCCACTGCCCCTGGCCTGTCCTGCTTTATTTTTCTCAGTAGCACTTAGCTCTATTTAACAAATCCAAGTTTGTCAGAAATCTGGTTTCTGAGTCCTGGTGAACAACAGGTAGGGAACCCAGAGAGGGAGCGTGACACACGTGATTCGCCAAAGTCACGCAGGTGGAGGAGTAGATTGGGCTCAGGAGAAGGAAAAAATGTTAGCACTGCAAGGGAAATGCGAGATCATCTCATCCTTGGGTGTCCAAACTTATTTAGATGTTTGCTTTTTAAAAAATTATATGACTAATTACAACTAATAAAGCAGATAGGAGCCGAGTTTCTCTGGCTGGCAGACCCAGAAGGGCATTGCGGGAGTCCCTAACCCCAGCATATTGTGGAAACTATTGACTTTGTTATCTCATTTGTTAATGGTGAAATTGGGGCTTACAGTTGGATTTAATTTTACTTGAAAGAAATAAAAGGAGCTATCCATGTCAGATCAGATCATCCCTCAGGCATTATTTAACAAAAACATTCTATAATTTAATGGACTCTCAAGTCTCCTTCAGAGTCCTAAGCGTGCAGATCCTGCCATCTGATTCCCCCGTGTTATCTAAGCTTCTCTTTAGGGATTCTCCAGCCCTCCTCTTCCCTGAGAGGCTCTCTCAGTGGTGTCATCAGTTTCTCCAAATTAGCATGTTGACTTTTTTCCTGCTTTTTTTTTCCCCTGAATCCACATTCCCTCAGTCCCTCTCTCCTGGTTTCAAATTCTTGTTTATTACACCTGAGCCTTCCAAGGGGAAGAGACTGTTTTATAATTCCAGGCGTACTGGACACAAGGTAAGTGATCCATGCATTAAATTGGCTTAAAAACAAGGCAATCCAGGCCAGGCATGGTGACTTATGCCTGTAATTACAGCACTTTGGGAGGCTGAGGCAGGCGGATCACTTTGAGGCCAGGAGTTCGAGACCAGCCTAGCCAACATGGTGAAACCCCATCTCTACTAAAAATACAAAAATTAGCCGGGCGTGGTGGTGCGCACCTGTAGTCCCAGCTACTCTAGAAGCTGAGGCAGGAGAATTGGTTGAACCCGGGAGGCAGAGGTTGCAGTGAGCTGAGGTCATGCCACTGCACTCCAGCCTGGGTAACAGAGCGAGATTCAGTCTCAAAAAAAAAAAAAAAAAAAAAAAAAAAAAAAAAAAAAAAAAATGAAGAGGAGAGCAAATGGATACGGGAGAAAATTGATCAATTCTAAGAAAGCAGGAGAGGAGAAGGTCCAGTGGCAGCTGGCTGCACTGAGATCTTGTGTTTGTGCTGAGATCTTGTGTTTGTCCTGAGATCTCATGTTTGTCCTGAGATCTCGTGTTTGTGCGGAGATCTTGTGTTTGTGCTCACCGTGACTTTTCCTTACCCATTCCAAGCAGGAAGGCAGCATGGCAGATGAAAAAGTGAGCACTCTTAGGCAGCGCCCTTCCCGGCTCTGTTCTTCCTGACAGGCTGGTGCTGGGAACGAGGTGTGCAAGTAGAAGTTCTGAGGAAAGGAAGAGAACTTTCCCTAGATTGGGAAGGGCTGAGGGTGTTGGGCTGCCCAAGTTGTGAAATATTAGTCAGGACTCTTCTTGCAGAACCCAACTTCAGGGAGCTGAAGGTTAAAGAGAATTTAATGACTTAGGCAACTGTGAACCTGGCTCAGACATGGCTGAATTCTGTTTCTCAGAAGGACTTTGTCCCTTTCTCCCCCTCCTGTGCCTGTGCTGACCAACACGCTGGCTTCATTCTCCATCAGGTTCTGTCCCTATAGAATATTCCCAGTATGGAGGCCACAGCCCACCGAATTGAAGTCCAATGACGAAACCTCTCAGAGAGGAATCTCAGGGCCTGACTTTCATTCATTGCTTCAAATTGGCCTAACTTGGGTCTGGAGCTTAATCAATCACTTTCCTTCAGGACGGGGGGTAGAATAACACCTTCCTCGATCTGGGAGAACATAGTCTGGGATGGGGAAGGTGGCTTCCCAAAGAGAAATTGAAGGTCTGTTACCAGAAGCTGTATTGGGCAGAGAGAAACATCAGATGTCCATTGCTGTACTCCATGGAAACTGATAACATCTGAGAGGAATAGCTGCCGGGGAAGCCTAGGGAAGCTCCCTGTCAGCCCCTGGAGACTCCCAGCCTATGCAGGGAATCCCTGTGCTCCATGTGGCACAGAACCTAAAACAACTGGATTCCCATAAAAGATGAACCTCGACTTCTATCTCACTCCAACTGAAAGGAATATTTATTTATTTATATCTAATTTTTAGATAGGGCCTCACTTCACTCTGTTGCCTAGGCTGGAGTGCAGTGGCACAATCACTGCTCACTGCAGCCTTGACCTCCCTGGCTCAAGCAATCCTCCCACCTCAGCCTCCTGAGTAGCTGGGACTACAGGCACATGCCACCACGCCTGGCTAATTTTTTTTTTTTTTTGTAGAGACGAGGTTTTGCCATTTTACCCAGGCTGGTCTCGAACTCCTGGGCTCAAGAGTTCTGGCTGCCTCGGCCTCCCAAAGTGCTGGGATTACAAGCATGAGCCACCACACCTGGCCTTGAAGGGAATATTTAGGCTTGATCTTTAAGGACATCAGCTGTTTCCTTAATGGACTAGAAAGCAGAGGTGCCCCCTTCCTTCTGACCCTTCCCCACCCCAGCAATTTTTCAATCTCCTGGCAAAAGATTCTTCTGCAACCACAAGGAAGGAAAAATTTAAGGAAAATCTTAGATTCATTTTCCTATCAGCATGGAAGTATGAAAGCTTAAAGGTAGATTGAATTTTAATTCAAGAAAATGAAATCAATGTGTCATTCATTTAGTTTGTGGGGCTTCCATATTGTTTATGTATGGTGCCTGAAAATATTGCTCCTTGTACTATGTACTAAGTACTATAATTTAATACATGTAGGCTTTATTCTCTAAAAAATCAAGGGTTCTCTGCCAGTCCCTTTAAAGACAAGACTGAAGTTGAGGAGTCTCGAGGGCCCACTCTCCAGGTGAATGTGTTGTTTAAAAATAAAAGGTTAGTAACTCTAGAAATAGACCCATCCATATATAGCCCGTTGATGTTTTACCAAGATGCGAAGGCAGCCCACAGGGAAAGGAAAGTCTTCTTAACAAATTTTGTCGAAAAAAATTGGATATTCATATGGGAAAAAGTGATCTTCAACTTCCACGTCATTCCATGCATAAAAATTAATTTGAGCTGAATTATAGATTTAAATATAAGATCCAGAACCATAAGCTTCTGGAAAAAATATAGGACTTTATCTTCAAGATCCTGTGGTGGACAACGATTTCTTGGACAGAATCCCAAAACTGTTAACCATCAAGTAAAAAAATAGATAACTTAGACTTTATTAAAATTAAGGTTTTCTGCTTATCAAAAAATACTGGTAAGAAAATCAACAGATAAGCCTGGACAGATTGGGAAAAACATTTGCGGCATATATATTTGACAAAAGACTTTACTCCAGAATACATAGGACTTTAACAAATCAACAATAAAGAGATGAACAGTCCCATTTTAAAATGGGCAAAAGCTGAGGCAGGAGGATTTGCTTGAGTCCAGGAGTTTGACACCAGCTTGGACAATATGTTGAAATCCTGTCTCTACAAAATAAAAATTTAAAAATTAGCCGGGCATGGTGGTGTGTGCCTGTTGTCCCAGATACTTGGGAGGCAGAGGTGGGAGGATAGCTTCAACCCAGGAGTTCGAGGCTGCAGTGAGCTATGATTGCACCACAGCACTTCAGCCTGGGCGACAGAGTGAGACTCTGTCTCAAATAAAAAATAAAACAATTTTTAAAACTTTAAAAAATGAGCAAAAGACTTGAACAGATGCTTCATAAAAGATGATATATTAATGGCAGTAAGACATGAAAAGGTGCTCAGCATCTCATCATTAATCATCATGTAAGTCGAAACCACAGTGAGTCACCACGTCATACCTACTAGAAGAACTTAAAGCAAGGAGCACAACAGGACAAAACAACCCTCCCCCTGCCAAACCGACAACACCAAATTTTGGGAAGAATCCAGAGCAACCGGAATTCTCATTTATTGCTGGTGGGAATGTGAAATGATACAACAGTTTTGGGGGACTACTGTAGTTGACAGTTTTATATAAAGTTAAACATATGTTTAACCTTATGATGCAGATATTCCATTCCTGTGTGATATGGTTTGGCTGTATCCCCACCCAAATCTCACCTTGAATTGTAATTCGCGTAATCCCCACGTGTCGTGGGAGGGACCTGGTGGGAGGTAATTTAATCATGGAGGCTGTTACCCTAATGCTGTTCTCGTGATAGTGAATGAGTTCTCACGAGATTGGATGGTTTTATAAGGGGCTTCCCCGCTTTTGCTTGGCACTTCTCCTTGCTGCCATCATGTGGAGAAGAAAGCGTTTGCGTCCCCTTTTCCCATGATTATAAGTTTCCCGAGACCTCTCTAGCCATGCTGAACTGTGAGTAAATTAAACCTCTTTCCTTTATAAATTACCCAGTCTCAGGTATGTCTTTATTAGCAGCATGAAAACAAACTAATACACTACGTATTTACCCAAGATAACGGAAAACACATGTACACGTAAGGATTTGTACATGACCACAACAAGAGCTCTTTTCATAATAGACAAAATTGGAGATAACCCTAATGTTTATCAATAGGCGATCAGGTAAATTGTGACACATTCATACAATGGAATTCTGCTCAGTAATAATAAAAAAAACTACTGATTCATGCAACAATGTGGATGAACATTATGCTGAACTCAAAAAGCCAGAACCAAAAGAATGCAAATTATATGATTCCTTTTATATGAAATGCAAAAATAGGCAAAACTTCACCGTGGTGATGTAAATCAGAGAGATTGCTCTGCGGGGTGAGAGTGGGATCGCCTGAGAGGGAGCAGAAGGAAATTTCCCAGAATGATGGAAATGTTCTATGTTTTGATTGAAGTGGTGGTTACATGGCATATAATTGTCAAAACTCATTAGACTAAACACTTAAGATCTGTGCATTTTACTGTTTTTATTATACCTGTGTAAAAATAAAACGTTGGCAAATGAGAATATTCAGCCTTGAGGATTATTAATTTGGATTTGACTTCTATCAATGGTGTCCTGGGAGGCAGAGATGAATGCATAATTCACAAAGGCAAAATGCAGGAAGGACAAGAAGTCACATTTCCTTCTGTCTAAAAGCCCTCCACATGTGGCGTGTGCTGTGTATGGACTTGCTGGTGGAACACAGAGGTTATACGTGTTGTTCTTTGAATTCTCATTGCATTGGGATAGGAGGAAGAACAAAATCAGTCATTCAAATATATGTCTCTTCATATATTCAGCTGACTGAATATGTCATTCGGATGGCATATATTCCTCTGTGCCATGTCTCCCTTTCAATGGAGCTTACACCTGTAGATGTGGGTCTTCTCCACACCTGTCTCTGTCCTCCATGTCCGTCAGGATTGCAGAAGGGAAGAGAAGGCAGCCACACCAGCTTCCCTCTTCATCCGACTTAGGATCCCCACCGGCAGCCCAGTGCTCACTCCACACTTGGTAAATACCCTATACTTGTATGTTCCTAAGTTCCTCCAGATGAAAGAAAGTGGCCCCTTCTTCTAGGACTGTTTGGGGAGCAGCACTGTGCGAAGCTCTGTGGGGCCTCTCCAAGATATAAGAGCTCACAGTCATTTATATCTTCTTGCCCTCCTCCCCGTCTTCAGACAACTCCTGCCCACCTACACAAGGTTGAGTCCCAGGTAGCGTGGACTGAAGAGCAGTAAGCGAGGTCCCTCCTGGTCCTTTCTCAGAAACCTTGAAGTCTACTTGAAGGCACAAAGAACAAGGTAACACAAAGAGCAAGGTAACATGAAGAGCAAGGTAACAAGAGCACAACACTTCCTTTGGTGAGTGTAGCATACATGAGGTAGACATCACTGGGTGGCTGATGCTCTGACCTGGGTCTTCAAGGAGAAAAGGACAATGAAGATTGCATATGGGGCAGAAAAATCAGTCTGGCTGGAGAGGGGAACTCCTATGTGGGACCAAAGGCAGAGAGAGAGAGAGATAGAGAGAGAGATTGAAAGAGAGAGAATGTACAAAATAACACAGGGTAAGCAAGGCACTGAATGAGTAACAGAGACATTTGGACAGAGGTGGTGTGGTGTGCTAGAAAAATTAATCCGACATTGGTATAAGACTAAGAAGGATGACTATACCACTGTAAGTGTTCACATAGGACCTTGCAAAAATGTTTAACTTAGCCAGAACTCCAGTGTCTCTGAAGGTCAAGTGTGAGTGTTAACAAAAAATGATTTTTAAAAGTTGTTATAGACGTGGTTTCTTTGTTCAGATAATTTCACTCATCTGAACTGCTGGCTGATAGGTATTTCTTATTAAAATATGATAGCTTTATTGTTACTCTTACTCAACTAACGTTGTTTTTCATCTTTTAGGGATGGCAGTACCTTTTTTTGCAAAGCATCTCGCTGTTTTTTGAGTGTTTCCGTGACTGTGAGTTCGTGGGAGCCTTACAACCTCTCTCTTTAGAGAGGACAGTCTGAGGTTCACAGAGATAAGGCGGGCAGCCCAGCGAGGCCGCACTGTGAGTGAAGGCCAGGGCGGGGATTCAGAGGCAGGTCTTCTGCTTTCCAAACTGTCTGAGATTAGGACCTCAGTGTTTCTGGACCTTGTACCTGGGTCGTGGTTTTCTGTTTTCCTTTGATACGGACTTGATCATTTCTCCATACTCAATTGTGTTTGACAGCCAACAACCAGGGTGCCAGGGCCCTGTTGTAAACCTGTAGGAGCTCTATTTTGATAAGACTAGCCATAATTTATTGCTGCTTTAACCTCTCTGTTGCTTAGGCAACCAATATCCTGAATTAAGACTTGGGTTATTTTAGTTAAGTTTAAGAATTTATTACCTTCTAACCACTCGGCCCACCACTTTGCTCATGCTCCATGCCTATGAGTCCCACTGACCCCCGAAGAGTTGCCCCAAACTCTAAGACCTGTGCTCGGGGGCACGTGAAGAGCCAGGACACATGCCTTGTGACTCAAACTGACAGCGCCTGCTCATGTCCTTGCTAAGTGCACCAAAGGGAATGGGCCAAGGAATGCTCCATGTTGATTTTTCAACTGCCTGCCCTTTATTGCTGGATTACTGTCTGCTGCAGAATAAGCCAGCTTATTTCACAGTAATGAGGCTGCCACTGGGTTAATCCTGTAACATAGAAAGATTGCCAGTGCCAAGGTGTCAGTCTGTTCTGGCTGTTATAACAAAATAGACTGGGTGGCTTATAAACAATAGAAATTTATTTCTCACGGTTCTGGAGGCTGGCAGGTTCAAGATCCAGGCAGACTGGGTGTCTAGTGAGAACCCACTTTCTGGTTCATAGATGGCACTTCCTTGCTGTGTCCTCATGTGGTTGAAGGAGCAAGGCAGCTCTCTGGAGTGTCTTTTATAAGGGCACTAATTCCATCTGACATAATCACCTGCAAAAGGCCCCACTTCCTATTATTGCCTTAGGGGTTAGAATTTCAACATATAAATCTTGTGGGTTTAGTGAGGAAAACAAACACACAATCTAACCTTTCTTGGACTGCTTGCGGGAGCATCAAGTCCTCTTGCTCTTCCATCTTGTTTAAATGTCCCTTCTTTCCCAACGCCACTCTGCCACTCCGTCTTGAGCTCCCAGCACCACTTGGCTGGACGACTGTTCTCATTTCTGGCCTTCCTGCCTCCACCTCATCCCGGCACATCATTCACCAAAACAACATTTCTTTGCAGTCTGCTCTGCCCGGCATTCTGGGGATACTGAATAGCGCACAGTCCTATAGAAGAGAAAGACGAGTAAGCAGTAATTGCTATGCATTTATTAGACCGTAACCTCCAAGGACAGGTCATGTTGGTCTTGCTCTCTGCACCTAGTATTTGTTGAATAAGGAAATGAATAAACAAATGAACAATTTCTGCAGGTTATAACTAAACACATATTCAAAGAGCTATGAAAATCTGCAGAAGACAGAAGCTGACTGAGTTGGCAGAGGAAAGGGATGTGCTTAATTAGGCTGCAGTCTCTTTGAGAGACTACAATTTATTTATTTCCTGTATACATAGACCAGGCATTCATAAATATGGTCACTTTTTAATAGAAATATGTTATATTTGGGGAACATCTTCCTATACATTTTATTTACTCATAGGACAAAAGTAATGTTCTCCTTTAAATAGCAGCTTTTTGGGGACCTGTAATTGTTAATTTATAAACCTTTACTTACTTGCTAGAAAGTATGGGACACGGTCAGAAAGAAATTGGAAAGTGCCGCCTGTAATCCCAGCACTTTGGGAGACCAAGGCTGGCGGATCACCTGAGGTCAGGAGTTCGAGATGAGCCTGGCCAACTGGTGAAACCCCGTCTCTTCTAAAAATACAAAAAAATTTAGCCAGGCATGGTGGCGGGTACCTGTAATCCCAGTTACTTCGGAAGCTGAGCCAGGAGAATCGCTTGAACCTAGGAGGCAGAGGTTGCAGTGAGCCGAGATAGCGCCATTGCACTCCAGCCTGGGCAACAAGAGTGAAACTCCATCACAAAAACAAACAAACAAACAAAAAAAAGAAATTGGAAAGTGCCAAGTATAACTATCAGTTGTGGTTCAATCAGAATGCAAGTATCTTTGGGTAAGTCAAAGGAAAACTATACTTTGATTTACCCAACACTTTGATTTCAAAAATACATTGACCCATTAACAAACAATTTTAGAGAGGCTTAAATACTAGTGAATATGTTATTTTAAGTCAGTAATATATTAAGAGATGTCATGAGTCTATAAATGTAGCAATTGCACATGGCTGGCATAGAAATCTCAACTTCAATATGTGATGTTCAAAGTCCAATTTAAAGGGATTTTAATAATTAGCCATAACTAATAATTAAGGTAAGGTTTGTTGTATCTTGAATCTTAAATGGTTGCCATGTGTCTGTTTATTAAAAATAGAGTTCTCTTTTTTTCTTTCTTCATTCACCTTAGGTTAAGTAAAAGTCTATTATAGCAAAAATGCAACAGTGGCATCCTGTGGCTTGGCCTGTGAATGACAGGTGCATGTCACAGTTGTGATCTTGGAGGCTTGCTGTCATAGCTACACAGAGGTACAGGATCATTGTGAAGAACACGGCATGTCAGAAGGAAAAACTCCATTGGTTTTTTTTAAGACCTAAAATTATTATAAATGACTCATTATGGTCTTTTATCTTTATTTCATGGGAGTAAATTGCATGCATAATTTAAAATTGAGTTGAGAATAAAGCCACAGAAATGTACTTGTTTTTTCAAAAGCTTATTTTTCCGGACTCTATGATGAAGTTTCTCTCTGTCATTTTTACACATAGAATATACCATTATTTCTCTCATGTAATTCTTCTGTAAGTGTAGGAAATGGAGTGAAAGAATCCATATTAGACCATTAATAACTGTAAACACTTTATCTCTCCACCCCCCCAGAAATAAATACAACTAAATCTCAGAAGCCCTTTGATTGTGATGCTTGGCTACTGAGCCCTCTACGCTGGGAAGGCAGCACAATCATATTTAGCGGTTTGTGCTTCCAGCTTCAAACTTTAAAAAATAGTTTAAAAACATCTTCAGGGGCCTGGCACAGTGGCTCACGCCTGTAATCCCAGCACTTTGGGAGGCCGACGCGGGCAGATCACGAGATCAGGAGATCGAGACCATCCTGGCTAACATGGTGAAACCCCCGTCTCTACTAAAAATACAAAAAATTAGCCGGGCGTGGTGGTGGGCGCCTGTAGTCCCAGCTACTCTGGAGGCTGAGGCAGGAGAATGGCGTGAACCCGGGAGGTGGAGGTTGCAGTGAGCTGAGATGGCGTCACTGCACTCCAGGCTGGGCGACAGAGGGAGACTCCGTCTCAAAAAAAAAAAAAAAAAAAATCTTCATAAAAAACATACAGTTATACTTTTTCTTATTTAAAATGTTTACATAAGTAGAATTATGATGTCCATATTCCATGAAGTTTTACACTCAAGATGTGGTTGAGGTCTCACGTACGCTTATCTTGTATGAAAGAATGTATGGGATATGAATGCCATAATTCTACTTATGTAAATTGTAAAAATAAGAACAAATATATATAATAAAGACCTTTGGATTTCTGATTCTGAGGACTTCCTGTTCTCTTTCCCTCCACTTTCCTATGGGCGTGCTTCTGTTCTTTATCCGAGTTCTTTCTCCATTAAAGATAAATTCTCTGATAAGTTGAATATAGTATATATCTTTATTAATTCCTTTGTTACAGATGCTGCAAATACCTTCTCGAGGCCTGTTTTTTCCTCTCTAACGTTGATGGGGTATGTTTTGTTATAAAGATGTTTTCTGTTCTGCAGGGTTGCCTGTCAGTTACAGTTGTCTTTTGTAAGCAGTAGAATCCGGTCTGACCAGTTTAAGCAGAAAAGAACAGGAGAGACAGAAGGGAGTTCACACAACGTTTGGGACAGATGGGAAAAGAGGCCTGAGACAATGAAAGGGACACTCCCAGAACCAACTGACCCTTTCCGGAATCTGCTGCCCACCCCAGGACCACACCGCCTTTGCCCAGAATGCGCCACTGAAATGACAGCGGCTCCCGGAGACGCGCAGCCAGCCAGCTCCCTCCCGCTGCCCGAGGCCCCCGTGTGTGATTGGCAGGCCTGGTCACGTGCCCGCGTTTTGGCTGGGAAAGAGGGAAGGCACAGATTCAGATTCTCCTTTGGGAAGCAACTAAAATGCACACAAGGTGGTCTAAAAAGCTTGGCAGATTCACTTTGGTCCGTAAAGATATTCTTCAAACATAAAAATAAAACAAATAAAAATTAACTAAACTAAAAAATATCTTCATGAACAACATTCAGTTAGTTATGCTTTGTCTTATTTAAAAATTTTACATACACAGAATTATGATATTCACATTCGATGAAATTTTGCATTCAAGATGTGGTTGAGGTCTAACATCTCAGTAGTGTTTAGTTGCGATTTTTTGTGCTGAGGTCTTTAATTCTTTTGGAATTAATTTTTGTATAATTAGTGTAGGAGTCTAGTTATAGTTTTTATATGAAAAGCCAATGCTTCCATCATCATTGATGGCACAAGCTCATCTTTCCCTGCTGATCTCTAGTGCCACCGCTATCATATTCCACATCCCACGTAGCCCCTACATGTGAATCCTACATGAACATGGATTTGCACCAGGCTCTGTATTCTGTCCACTGCCTCTTCCTCTGCCCAGACAGCTATATTTTAATTTCTATAACTATCTAGAATGTTTCAGAATCTGCAGGCCAACCGCTCCTGCCCACCCATTGTTCTTATTTTTCAAAATTATCTTGGCAATGATAATTCACTTTTCCATATAAATTTTAGAATCACGTTACAAATGAAAAGTTCTGCTGGGATTTTGTTTGGAATTTACTTAAATTTACAGATAATTTGGGCAGAATTGACATGTTTATGCTTTTGAGACCTCTTACCCATTATTCAGATCTTCTTTTATATCCTTTAATAAAACTATATTTTTTCCCATAAAGCTCTTAAAAATGGTATGTAATGTCTATTCTTTAGGTCCTTCATAGTTTTTGCTGCTATTGTGAGTTGGCTTTTTTTTGTCCAATTTTTTCCCATTTGTTATTGTTCACATTCAAAAGTTATTGAATTTTGCATGTTGATCTTGTAATCAGTAGCCTTGCTGAATCCTTTTGTCAGTTCTAACAGATTTTCTGTTGATATCTATGCATTTTCTTTGTTCTTTTTTCTTATTTTATTTTATTTATTTATTTATTTGAGACGGAGTTTTGCTCTTGTTGCCCAGGCTGGAGTGCAATGGTTCGATCTTGGCTCACTGCAACCTCCAACTCCCGGTTCAAGTGATTCTCCTGCCTCAGCCTCCTGAGTAGCTGGGGTAACAGGCACATGCCACCACACCTGGCGAATTTTTTTGTATTTTTAGTAGAGATGGGGTTTCACCATGTTGGTCAGGCTGGTCTCAAACTCCTGACCTCAGGTGATCCACCTGCCTCGCCCTCTCAAAATGCTGGGATTACAGGCATAAGCCTCCGTGCGCCACCCATCTATGCATTTTCTATGCCTAAAAATAATAAAATTTTCACTTCCTTTCCAAACCTTATGCATTTTGTTTATTTATTGCTTACTGCATTTGCTAGTATTTTCTGTGTAAAGTTGACTGGGGTGGTGATGGCTGCCCTACTTGCCTTTTCTTGGTTTTAATAGGGATAATCCAGAAAGATGTGATAGGATTGCTTTAGGTTTTTGGTGAAAACCCTTCATCAGATTAAGGAAGTTCTCTTCCATTTCTAGCTTCCTAAGAGTTTTTCTTTTAGATAAGAGGCATTGAATTTATAGAATAAAATGTGTCATTTTATTTCTTATTGATCTATAAATGTTGTAAAGTTCTCCTGATGGATATTTCTGACATTCTCACTTTCCTGGGAAACGTCAAAATTAGTTGTGCTCATTAAAAAAAAAAATACTCTGGTTGGATTCAATTTGCTAATATTTATTCAGGAATTTTAAAATCTACATTATAAGTGAGATAACCTATAGTTTCTGTCTCTTGTACTGTCCTTGTTTCATTTTGGTGTTAATTCTACACTATCTAAACTCAGTGGCCTACTGTCCTTTTCTGTTGTCTGGGAAGCTTATATAAGATAGCAATGATCTTTTCCTTAAAGATTTGATGAAATTCCCTACTGAAATCAGCTAAGACTAGTGTCTTTTTGGGGAGGTGGCTTGAGGGCAGGTATATTTGATTGTCAAATCAATTTCTTTAATGCTAATTGTTTTATTCAGTTTTTCTATTTTAAAATTCAGCCAATTTCAGAATAAACATAAAATTGTGCCACAGATTCCCTTATGATTTTCTTGTTTCTGCTGCATATGTGGTTACATTATATTTTTCTATTCCTAATGTTTATTTGTTCATTTTTCTTTCTTTATCAGCCTTAATGGGGATTTATTTTATTAGCATTATTTTTCTTTTCTAAGACTCATTCTGTCATTTCTATTTTACTTTTGTGTCCTTTTCTCATTTTTTTGTTTTTATCTTTAATATTTCTTTCCATCCATTTTTTTTTTTGCCTAAACTCTGTTGTTCTTTTTCTATCTTCTTGAATTGACATGAGTTCATTTATTTCATCTTTCTTATGGTTCTAAAAATATTCTTAGTGCTATAAATATTTCCCTTAACTGTTGCTGTACCCTAAGTCTTGGTATTTTTCTGTGCTTTCATTAATAATCAGTTTTAAAATATTGTATTATTTTTAACAGCTTCATTGAGATATATTTCACACCCTATACAACTCATCCATTTAAAGTGTATAATTCAATGGCTTCTAATATATTCACAGAGTTGTTGATATGGTTTGGCTGTCCACACTCAAATCTCATCTTGAATTGTAGCTCCCAAAATTCTCACGTATTGTGGGAGGGACCCAGTAGGAGATAATTGAATCATAGGGGCAGTTTTCCCCATACTGTTCTTGTGGTAGTGAATAAGTTTCACGAGATCCGATGGTTTATAACCATCTTTTAGCTTGGCTCTGATTCTCTTTGCCTGCCACCATGTGAGATGTGGCTTTGCTCCTCCTCACCTTCTGCCGTGATTGTGAGGCCTCCCCAGCTATGTTGAATTTTGAGTCAATTAAACCTCTTTTTTTAAATAAGTTACCCCGTCTCAGGTATGTCTTTATCAGCAGTGTGAAAACAGACTGATACAGTTGTACAACCTATCATCACAATCAACTTTACTCACTCAGTTATCAGTTGATGGATACTGGGGTAGTTTCCAGTTTGGGCTATTATAAATAATGCTGCTATGAACATTTGTGTGCAAGTTTTTGTGGAGTATATATAAGGAGTAGAATTGCTAGGTCATTTGGTAACTCTATGTTTAAGCTTTTGAGGAACTGAAGACTGTTTCCAAATGACTGTACCATGTCAGTGTAAGAGGGTTCTAATTTTTCAACATCCTCACCAATGCTTGCTATATTTGTCTTTTTTACTATAATCATCTTAGTGGCTGTGAAACGATATTTCATTGTGGTTTGATTTGCATTTCCCTGATGGATATTTAAGGGTACTCCGTGATACTGGGTTGATCATTCTATTTCTAGGTGACTTCACTTCTAGATATTTTTTCATTTATATTTCCTAAAAAATTAATTTTTAAAGAGAAAAATCATCATAGGATACTCAAATTTCCATTTTAAATTTAAGATCACAGGGTTTTATTCTTTGGTTTGTATTTGGATCTCTTTTTCTCTCACATTGAAAATCTGGTTTCTAATGACATTAGCATAATTACATATTTGTTTCATTCTACAAAATACATATAATAGTTTCACAAGAACAAAACCAATATTTAAAAATTTTGTTCTATTCTTTTTGTCCTTATTGTATGCCAAACTGGATGTACAATTAGATTACTGCAATGCACCAAATTGGTGGTTCTTAACAGGAAACAGCTGCAATCCTAAGAATCTCTGATAAGCGTCCATCAGCTGTCTAAGCATGCAGCAATGAAGCAGGTGGTTCTCAAGTATTCACTGGGCATATCAGGTCTGCCCCAACACCTGGTTACATCCTTATTTGGAGACTGATAGCCTCAACTCTTCCTCTACCAATCAGATTTCATGGGACTGCAAACTTTAACGCAGAGTAATACAGAGAACGGGATTCTGAGAAAGGCCGTTTCAGGCTTCTACCTTACACAATTCAGAGAAGACTGTAGGAGGAAGTGGTGATGATGCCAAGCTGATACAGACACAGTGCATCAATCTTTTTTTTTTTTTTTTTTTTTGAGAAGGAGTCTCGCTCTTTCACCCAGGCTGGAGTGCAGTGGTGCGATCTCAGCTCACTGCGGGCTCCGTCCCCCAGGGTTCACGCCATTCTCCTGCCTCAGCCTCCCGCGTAGCTGGGACTACAGGTGCCCGCCACCTCGCCCGGCTAATTTTTTTTTGTATTTTTTAGTAGAGACAGGGTTTCACTGTGTTAGCCAGGATGGTCTCGATCTCCTGACCTTGTGATCTGCCTGCCTTGGCCTCCCAAAGTGCTGGGATTACAGGCGTGAGCCACCGCACCCGGCCCAGTGCATCAATCTTTATGTCTTCTCTTGTCTTACTAGCCTCCAGGAAAATGTTGAAGGGAAGTACTGAGAGTGAACATCTTTGTCACGTTCTTGATTTTATAGGGCATGCTTCCAACAATTCTTCTGTAAGGATGTTTTTTGTACATACTTTCTCAGGTTAAGGAGGTTTATTCACTTCTAATCTTAGTTTACTATGTTTTTTTTTTAAATCATGAGTTAGTGTTGAATTTATCAAATGCTTTATCTGTAACTATTGAAACAATCATATGATTTTCTTCCTTAATCTTTTAAAGTGGTAAATATAATTTGATTATCTTTTCATCTGGAACCATCCTTGAATTCTTGGGATAAATCCAAAATGATTTTTTAAAAATAGATCTCTGGATTTCGTTTGCTAATATTATGTTAAGAATTTGATAATGTCTGTGATTGAGATTGGCTTGTGCTTTTCCTTTCTTATCTTCCCCTTGTTTGGTTTTGGCATCCAGGTTTTACTAGTTTTGTGGAATTCTTACTACAGCCACAGGCCCTGCATGAGACAGGCCATCACTACTTCTCTGATCTCATTTCCTACCACCCTCCCCATTACACACTCTACTCAGTCTTACAGGTTCCATGCTGTTTCTCAGACAAATGAGTGCACATCCCTGCCTGACCACCCTCTCTTAAAGCTCTGTCTCCTCAATCTCTTTCATTGTTCTGCTTAGCTCTTATCATTACCTGACATATGATCAACTTTCTGTGTTCTGTCTCCCTCCCTCTTCTAGAAGGCAGTGTCTATGAGGGCAAGGACTTTGCCTGTTTTGTTCCCTGCCATTCCCTCAGCACAGTGAACCATATTTATCAAATAATAACTATTTGTTCATCAGTGAATAAATGAATATATTTATCCATGTTTGAAGAAAAGAGGAAGGTTTCTGTACGTGATCCACTCAGAAGTCAGATTTTTCATTTGAAAAAAATTGTAACTTCTATTTAAACTAGTAAAAGGGAGGAAATTCTTACACGTAAGCAGCATGCAGAGAAATATTGCTGAAGATATCAGTCTGCTCTACTGCACCGGTAACAGTAATAAGGCTGATTGGCCAACTGTCCATTCTATTCCAAACTTTCCTTGTCTTTTTCCAGCATCTCAGTTGGTTGAAATTCTTTGCTTGAGAAAGAGACCTACGTTTTCAGTCCTGAGGAGTTTGAGTCCTTGGCGATGCTGCCCATGTGGGGTTGATGTGTAGTGCTTTGTTAACCTTGACTATGAAGCAGGCAGTACAGACATCCTAAGGGGTACCCTGGGCATCCATGAGTACTGCTCCGGCTCCCACGGTGTAGCTCTCCCAGCTCCCTTGATAGTGCCAATCTCTCCAGAAATCACTGGGGCCTCCCTTCTTGCTTATCCCCTCCATGGCCTGAGGACATTGAAATGCCAGGTAGCAGTTTCAATATCTACTCAATGAAACTGGTGATGGGTCCACAGCTGTGGGGATTGTTATTTAACTTCCTATGTGTGTGTTATGGTGTTGGGGAAAAACAGGCATGCAGAGTATAGCTATAGCTCTTTCTATTATCAAATGGCCCTCTAGCAATTCCACTCCTAGGTATATATCCAAAGGAATTGAAAACAGCCAGGAGCGTGTAGCCTGTGCTTGCAGTCCCAGTTGTGCAGGAGGCTGGGGCAGGAGGATCACTTAAGCCAGGAGTTTGAGGCTGAGTGTGCAATGATGACTGCTCCTGTGAATAGCCCCTGCACTCCAGCCTGGGCAACATAGCAAGATCCCATTTCTTAAAAAAAAAAAAAAAAAAAGAATTGAAAACTGGTGACTGAACAAATCCATGTACCCACATGTTTATAGCTGCACTAGTCACAATAGCCAAAAGGCAGAAACAGCCCAGATGTCCATCAATAGATGAATGGATAAAGGAATTGTGGCATAGACATAAAACAGAATATTATTAAGCTATAAAAAGGAATGAAGTACTGATTCATGTTACAATGTGGATAAACCTCAAAAACATAATGCTAAGTGAAAGAAGCCATGCACAAAGGTCACATACTATAGGATTCAATTTATTTGTTTATTTATTTATTTTGAGATGGAGTCTTGCTCTGTCACCCAGGTTGGTGTGCAATGGCACGATCTTGGCTCAGTGCAACCTCCACCTCCCGGGTTCAAGCGATTCTCCTTCCTCAGCCTCCTGAGTAGCTCTGATTACAGGGGTGTGCCACCATGCCTGGCTAATTTTTGTATTTTTAGTGGAGACGGGGCCACTCCACTCCATGTTGGCCAGGCTGGTCTCAAACTCCTGACCTCAGGTCATCCTCCCACCTCAGCCTCCCAAAGTGCTGGGGTTACAGGCATGAGCCACCATGCCCGGCTGGGATTCCATTTATATAACATGTCCAGAAGAGGTGAATCCATGGAGACAGAAAGCAGGTTAGTAGTTGCCAGGGGCTGGGGAGAGGAAAGATTGAGGAACAACTGCTTGATACGTATGGGGTTATTTTTTAAGGTGATGGAAATGATTTGCAAATAGGCAGAGGTGGTGGTTGCACAATATTGTGAACATATAAAATGCCACGGAATTGTCCACTTTAGAATGGTTAGTTTTATGTTTGTTGCTGTTGTTGTTGTTGTTTTTTGAGACAGAGTTTTGTTCCTATTGTCCAGGCTGGAGTTCAATGGCACAATTTCAGCTCACTACAACCTCCACCTCCCTGGTTCAAGTGATTCTCCTGCCTCAGCCTCCCAAGTAGCTAGGATTACAGGCATGCGCCACCATGCCCAGCTAATTTTGTATTTTTAATAGAGGTGGCATTTCACCATGTTGGTCAGGCTGGTCTCAAACTCCTGACCTCAAGTGATCCACATGCCTCAGCCTCCCGAAGTGCTGGAATTACAGGTGTGAGCCACTGCGCCCGACAATTTTATGTTGTGAATTTCACCTCAGTAAAAACAAATGAAACCCTTTACGTTCTTACATGCAGAGATAGTCATTGCACATTTAAGAGACTGATTGAATGAGCATTTATCTTTGATGGCGTATGTGCTATAGAAACTCCTTTGAGAGAGCTGTGTTTTTAGTGAGAAATTGACACATAAACAAAATCATTTTTACTTATAAGCCTGGAGCCCTGTGAGACATCATTTATGTAGTGAGTGTTTTAAGGCTAAAGTAGTAGCCTACATTTTCGATGGTTACAATTGGTCCCTTTGAAGAGATGATGCCCTGTGGATGGAAGCAGCACAGTCCTTGCCCCCACCCCCACCTGCCAGGACAGCACGGGTGCCCTTTCCATGACAAGACCCTTTTCAGGATCGTGATACAGACCGATTAGGTAGAGGCAAATCCAGATGCGTCTCAATTTGTCAGAAGCCTTGCTCTGTTTTCCCTATGTGGTTGGGGTCTGATAAAATCCCATATAGGGTTTGGCCGGGCGTGCGGGGGTGGGTGGCATTCTTCTTAGTATTTACATCCCAAAAGGAGTTTTAAGGGACATTTAATTTTCATGTTTCTGGTTCATTTCCCTTTAACTCACCAAAATGAGATTATGAGAGATTGCTTTGATCTTTGACAGGACTTGTTCACAGGAGACATGAAGCCATTACCTTCTAAAAGGAAAGCTGTGCATTGCCAAGAGTTTGGGGAGTTAATAGCATGATGTTTCAGCTTCATCTGGGGCTCCAAACCCTTGATACCTAACTGGGTCCTAAACTTGGCTTAGCAAGGCCTCCCGACCTCCAGCCTAATAAAGCCCATTAATTAACTGTCAGGCCAGCTGTGTAACAAATGAACTTTTAGAGACTGTGCCATTTTCTTGGTTCCAGGCCAGAAACTATCAGTATAAAACTCACACCACTAGTGAGACATTTCAGAGGAACACTGGTACTTGCATAAGTGTTCCCTCATGAGTCAAATGTGCATGGCCGGATGCGTGTTTTTTTTTTAATTAAAATGTAAATAACTCTGTTCCAGCAGCCTTTTCTTGGTTCTTCCAGATACTCTACACTTGAGCATGAGTGACTATGAGGCTAATTGGAATCTCTCCGATTGCTTTAATGTACGTGGACTTCGGCACTCAGGGTATAAGGACGGGAAATAAGAATATTATAAAATGATGACCCAAATCCCTGCTTAAATGAACTTGAACTATCTTCTGGTGAGATGATATTTAAAAGGCAGGAGATTAGGGTTGCAGTTACAGTTCTTTAGTTTGTCAGTCGTAAGAACCGAGTCAGGTCAGCTTGAACATAGAAAGGAATTTGTTGGAAAGCTATCAAGGTGTTTTGCAATGTTAAAGCATGAGTTGGACACAATCCCAGGCACTGGAGCAGCTCAGAGGCCTCCACAGCTGCAGCTCCTGATGCTCCCTCACTTTCAGATGGTACTGAGGACTAAAAGCAGAAATGTCATAGAGAGTTAGGCATGGGAGAAGATTCTGCAGGAGGTTGAGAGGACAGGCTAGGTAATCTATGACCATCCTCCCAAATGAGGTGGCTACACAGCAGCTAAATATTTAAACAACCAGGGAGAATCCTTGATGTCATCCCTTCTTCAACAGCCCCAACACTTGGGCATTCAGCATCTGTTTGAACATCTTCCATGATGGGGAGCATACTACTTATGAGGACAACCTATCCCCATTATTGGACCATATGACATAAGAAAAAGTCATTATATTGAAGGGAAACTTGACTGATACCCTTTGGCCTGCCATCTAGACTTTGAGCACATAGATCAAGTCTTACTCAGTATCCACATGATTGTCATTTGCATATTGAAGATAAATCAACACACAGTCTCCCTAGAGTTTTCTCTTATTCTAACTCAAGTGTATTTAATGCCTTCAGACAGTTTTCCTATGATGGTGGCTTTCACTCTGTCCAACCCCTTCTGCACATAATGGCTGTTTTAAAATGCAGTAGCCAGGGTTTGATATATACTCCAGACGTGGTCTGGACAATAAGCTTCTAGGCCTGTGGCTTTGAATTGCATTAGCATCACTTCATTGGCTTGGGCTGTGCTTGCAGGCTATTCATGAACCATCGCCAAATCAACTCTCTCCTGTTATATTTTTGTGCAATTAATTTTTAAAACACAAATGCAGGATGGTATAAAAGTCAAATAAAAAAGGCACAATGAGTAGTCTTTATTCAGATTATTTTGATTTTGACCCTGCCTTTCATTATACTAACTGTCTTCCTATCACCAATTAAAAGACATAGATTCTATGCCTAACTCAAAGTCATTGATGGGAAAAAAAAATTGAGCTGATTAGGGCAAGTGCAAAGCCTTTTGCTCTAGACAGAACTAGCAATGTCTCTACAAATGGACACTGAGCAGTAGTCTCTGAGTACAGTTATTAAACCATCTATGAATCGTCCCAAATTCAGGCTGTCTCAGAATGTGTCTGATAGAGGAACTGCTCCTCTAAATATTGATAAGACTTACTTTTAAAAAAGCTCTTGGCCGGATGCAGTGGCTCATGCCCGTAATCTCAGCACTTTGGGAGGCCAAGGCGGGAAGATCATGAGGTCAAGAGATTGAGACCAAAAAAAAAAAAAAAAAAAAGAGATTGAGACCATCATGGCCAGCATGGTGAAACCCCATCTCTACTAAAAATACAAAAATTAGCTGTGTGTGGTGGCACACACCTGTAGCCCTAGCTACGCAGGAGGCTGAGGCAGGAGAATCACCTGAACCTGGGAGGTGGAGGTTGCAGTGAGCTGAGATTGTGCCACTGCACTCCAGCCTGGCAAAAGAGTAAGACTCTGTCTCAAAAAAAATAAAAGTAAAATAAATAAATAAATAAATAAATATAAAAGCTCTCAGGGTCTTTATTATTGTTGCTCCCAGGGACTTGTTAAGAATGCAGACTGCTTTGTATGTGTGTGTCTGTATGTGAGGATATCTTCCTATGGGGTCCCATAAAACACACTCGGAAAACAGTGATCTAATTATGTTACCATGCAGCATGCAAGTTTCCAGTCTGTTCCGTTGGGATTTAAATGACAGGCTTTATCAAGTGCTCTGCTGTAATCGTGATATGCTATAGGCATAGTGTATATGTCTGTGTTCTTCCAATCTATTAGCTCTATCAAAGCAGAAAATAAGGGGAAAGAATCAAGAACTGAGCCAGAGAGTTGAAGACTAATAAAGGTCCATGTTGACCAGGAGACTTCAGGGACATGAGATCCTGGGTCTTGGAGTGGCCCAAACGTCAGGGTGAAGAATGAAAGACAAAGATTGAATCATAGGTTGAGTCATTTGCCAGTGAAGATCCAGAAGAAAACCCCAAAAATGGAGGTCAGGACAATCAGCTGGTGTGGTCATGAGCAGTGGCAGCTGGGTTTTAAGTCCAAATCCTGTGGCATCGGCTTCACCCAGTGTGGCTGAGGTCCTTCCAGAGTGGCCACTGGACCTGTTCCCTGACAGCCAGAGTTAAGAAGCTTCTTTCTCTTTGCTACCTGCTACGATTGTGCTGTCTACCCCCACAGGGTCTAGTCCTTCTAAGCTAGGGATGAAAATAATAAACTGTTTTTGTTGCCTTTAGGATAAACCACAAGCCTTGATTACTTTGGGCTTGAGTTCTCCTTTGACATGCTTCTTTATTCTACCTTCTTTTTAAAATCCCAACATTTTGTCTCTAATACATTTATTTATTTTTGTCTTTTACTTGTTCTACATACTCAGTATTAACACCTACATTTGTTCTTGGACTTAAATGGCAATATCTTATAGCTTGATTTATTAATGTTTGTAAAATAGGTGTATTCATGGAACATGCATTTTAGTATATTGAGTAGTATTTTTAACATCTATAGGGAGCTTGAAATTTACAGATACTTCATAAGGATCTTTTTCTTTAAAGTTGAAAAATGCTGTTGTAGATCATATAACCTCTAATTTGCCAATTTTGTAAGTCTGTAGATTTAGTTTTTTTTTTTAATAATGGTTAATCTGAATCAGTAAACACTACATTTTGAAGTTTAACAAGTAGCAGAGTGTCTCATCAGTTGACCAGAATTAATTGGTGTGATTTTAGGACTGTGTTCGGCTTTACAGTATGATTTAAGATTGGCACTTAGTAAATTAAATGAGATCATTTTATAACTACACATTATACAAGGCTGACTCTTAATGTGTGATGTACATGATGGAATAATAACCCTACAGTAGCCCAGATTGTACTTTCTTTCTTTCTTTTTTTTTTTTTAAATAGAGATGAGCCTCACTATGTTGCCCAGGCTGGTCTTGAATTCTTGGGCTCACGCAATCCTCCTGCCTTGTCCTCCCAAAGTACTGAGATTACAGGCATGAGCCACCATGCCCCAGCCCAGATGGTACTTTCTGTTGTTGCCCTTAACATTACGTATTCATCCACCAAGTATTATTGAGTGCCTAGAATATTCTGGAAACTGTGAATACAAATGCCCCTGGTGTAATTCACATCACACAATTACTTAGGGTCATTCACTGTCAGGCACCCAATCCTAAATCCCTTCAAATATGTTAATTACTAACTAGATAGGGATGAGCAAAGTCTAAAGAATTGAACAGGCCTATAGGCATTCTAGAATCAAGCTGGAAAGACGTACAAATGGGACCTTCACCGATGATGGAACACAAGCAAGGGCCTGTTCCTTGGATGTGGAAGGGCCAAGATTCAATGGTGAGTCTATGGGAAAGTGACAAATTTAAGTCCAATTCTAGTCCTGTTTTGGTAGCTAGGGGGATAAGAAGAAGAATAGATAACATCTACTGTGTGCTCCCTGTGAGCCAGGCATTGTTCTAAGCACTTTGCATGTATTGATTCCTTCAGTCCTTATAACACCCCTATGATGTAGATTCTGTTATAATGCCTATCTTATAAATGAGGTTTCTGAGGCACAGAGAGGTTAAATATTTTACCCAAGGTTGCACAACATGTAAACAGCCAGGCTGGAGTCCAGTCCAGGCAGTCTGTCCCTAGAGCCTATGCCTTGGTGGTCACAGGGCTAAAGTGAGGAAACAGTTGGTGGACAGCCTCTTGGCTCTGTGAAGATGCGCAAGTGGAGTTATTATTAGGCGCTGCTGCAAATCACTGAGTCGGGATCTCAGCCTTGCTCACCCACACAGATGCTCTTGATTTACCCAGTAATAACTTAATGGAATGATTTATACACACCATGTCCTGTTGGAACGAGTAAACAGCAACTTAGTTCTGGTGTGTTATGAAATAGAGATTTTAAAAATCCAAACGACTTGTGGCAAAAGGGGTTTTACCCTGGGAATGGAGAGAGAGAATAGCTCAGGTCCAAGGAAGCTCACGGGCTCCCTGTTTAGAATTCTGCCTCCCCCACCCCATTGTACACTTGACTATCTCCCACATCCTCGTAAATCTGAGTGCCCTGGGTGTCTGGATAATGAATGAGAGATGGGTATTGATGGATGAGTACATATGAGATAGGACCTGTAAAAAGTGATTCATTAACCTAGGCAACCCTTTATAGCTAAAAATATCAAAGCTAGGGGTTATCTTTTTAAAACACAAATCTAGCCATTTGTCCCCTCTGCTTAAAACTCATTAATGGCCCTCTTCTACCCACAGGGTAAATTCTTAATGCCATGCCTTGCTGAAGGCCCTCTCAAGGTTGACCCCTTCCCCACTGTCCCCAGCAGGCCCTGCATACCACAAATTCCGATCAGCTCCTGATACCCCATGGCCTTTTCTCCCTACCTCTGCACCTCACCCTCCAGCCTCCTGTTACCCAGGGTTCCTGCTGCTTCAGTCCCAGCTCAGATCCGCCTCCCAAGGAACCTCTTGTGTCAGACCTGGTGCTGAGACAGCCAAAGCATCCGGTCCAGCCCAGGCCAGAGCCAGGAAATCCTTGTGATCCGGAAAATTAGAAACGTGGTCAAGGTCGGGACCTGGAACTGAGCAGGCCCTCGGTGGGCTGTCCCAGGGTGGAGACCCAGGGAGAAGGGGAGGCTCAGCCAAGACTTTCACCCGGGGCAACGAGGGGCAGCCAGCCCTACGGGGTCACCTGCAGGGCTCAGTGGCTGCAGTTATGATACTGAAGGGATCAGAGGAGTCAGAGGAGGGGAAGAAACCCCGTATCTGGCCAGGCGGAGAGCTCACTGGTTCTGGAGCAAAATCTTTCGGGACAACTGCAACAGGGCTGGGAGAGGTGAGAGCTCAACAACCTCAACGGAGGCAGAGAATCTCACAGCATCACCAGAGGTACAGAGCGGGGATGGCCTCCAAGCTGACATCTCTCGGACTCCGCTTCATTACCAACCTATACTGAGAGCCCATTGGATGATTCTTTAGAACACGGGAGATGATAGTGAATTAAAGCGCCCCCCACCCCGCCCAAGCATGGGCTGGTAGATTTCCAGCCAGGCACCTACTTTGCAGTTCATGTCATTCTTGTTCACTCATCTGTTCAATCCACAATTTATGTTCGTGGCCGTGTGTCCCAGGCACTGTACTCTGGGCTGGGCGTGCAAAGTGGGAAAGATGGCCCCTGCCCTCCAGGAACTCTAGGAGCCCCGGGCACCCAGGCAGAAGGAGGCGCAAAGGGAATCGTGGTGGTGTTAAGGGAGCCGCAGGGTTTATCAGAGAAGTGTGGAGGCTTCTCCCACAGGGGTTCACCCCGGGACTTAGCTTGTCTTCCCTCTCCTGGACCGGTTCTTCTCACTCGACCCCTCTGGTTCAGATTTGACTTCTCTATCGGGATCTGCCTCAGCTTCCAGCTCCTCCACGAAGCATCTCCTCCTCCAGCTCTCAGCTGTCTCTCTCTTCCCAGCATTTGCACAGCCATAGCTACCTGTGGCATCAAATTAAGTGCTTTAGTAAATTGCTGTGTTTGGCTTTTTTTTTCTCCTGACTAGATTGGAAATGACTTGAGCCTAAAGGTTACATCTTATCTATTTATTTTAGAGACAGGGTCTCACTGTCACCCAGGCTGGAGTGCAATGGCATGATCACAGTTCACTGCAGCCTTGAACTCCTGGGCTTAAGCAGTCCTCCTGCCTCAGCCTCCCAGGTAGCTGGGACTACAGGCGAGCACTATCACACCTGGCTAATACATATATTTTGTAGAGGTGGGGGAGGGTTCTCACTATGTTACCCAGGCTGGTCTCAAAATCTTGGCCTCAAGGGATCCTCCTACCTTGGCCTCCCAAAGTGTTGGGATTACAGGTGTGAGCCATTGCACTCAGCCAAGGGGTTATACGTCTTATACTTTGCTTTATCTACAACAGTGCTTAGGACATAGTTAGTGTCCAACTAATATTTGGGGTGGGTAAAAACAATGTAAAAGAAATTCTCTTTCTCCTTCCCTCCCTTCCTTGATCCCTCTCTTCTAACCTCTACCTCTTTCCCCCTCCTTCCCTCTCCCTCTCCCTCTCTTCTTCTTTCTCTCTCTCCCTTCCATCCCTCTCTCCAGGATTTCAGCAGGCAGATTACACAGACTGAGCTGAGGACCTGTGAGCCCCCTTTCTGGCTTGTCCAGGAAGGCCTTGTTGGGAAGTTCTTCGGAGGATGGAAGGAAGGATTTTGCAGATGGAGGGCAAAATCAGGCTGTGGGCCTTTGGAGGAGGCAAAATTATCATTTGCATTTCTTTGTGGAGTGAGAACTCTGTAATTTCGGATTTTGCCTAATTGCTGTTTAGAGTTCCCAGGCTGGCTGCTCTTCAGGCAGGCGTGTGTTTGTGGGAAAGGTGCACTATTAATGGCTCTGAGGCTCTGAAGCTCTGTCCAACTATGGCTTAAAGGTAGGATGACTCAGACAGGGAGCGGGTCAATTCCAGATTTCTGCTTTTCTTCAGGAGCACAGATTTGTTCAGCCACAGGGAGGGGAGGAGAAGCTGGCGCTGCTGAGGAGTCCCAAGCACGTATTATATTTGCAGGCAGCATCTTTGGTCTGTGACAGCTCCAATTTAAGCTCTGAGCAGCTGGTAGCCAGAAACCAGGCAATGTCAAAGACGGGCACATGCATGTTCTCTCTTTAGCCGTGGGCTCTCCCGGCACATGTGTGCGAGGCCGCAAGACTGTTTCTCATTTGCACTCTGGACATTTTGGAGAGTTACCTACTTCCTTCGAAAATTATTTTCAAGTGTTCCTAAGTGCTAGTGAGAATGATACGCAGGCTGCCTGTGCCTGGGGAGGAACTGGGGCTACAGGCGACCCTCTCCCTGGGCTTCCTACGTGGATTCAAACTCAACCAAACCAAACCAAACCAAGCCTGCTCTGTCTCCCTCCATCTGAGGTTGGGTTGTCACCAGCAATTGATTTTTTGTTTGTTTGTTTGTTTTTAAGTAGAGCACATTAAAGGACCAGAAGGCATGGCCATTTTAATCTATCATTGGCAAATACCTTGGCAAATGTGAAACAAACGCACTTTGCTTTCAACTTTTTAATAACTGGCAACTCCTTGTGCTTCTGAGTTAAGGCCACAGGGGTGAACGCCACAGGGAGTAGTTTCAGTTGGGCAGGGCCCAGCTAGGAGTGGGTGCTCTCCAGAGGTCGCCGTCCAGGGCCATGGCTGGATTCGGACCCCTTCCTCTCTGGCCAGACCTCTACACAGGCCGAGCTTGGCTGAAATGAACATCCTGGTAGTCCTGAAATGGACAAAAGCACATCAGAGTTTGCTGCCACACATACAGGGCTACACACAGAGCAGAGGCTACTGGTATGTGTGTGTGTGTGTGTGTGTATGGTAGTGTGATACGCATGATGTGTTGTGTGTTGTATGTTATGTGTGTGATATATGTGGTGTGTATGTGGTGTGTCTTTGTGTCTTTGTGTGGTTTGTGTGTGGTGTGGTGTATTTGTGCATGTCTGGTGTGGTCTATGTGGTGTGGTGCATAGTGTGGTTTGTGTGGGGTGTGTGTGCATGTGGTATGGTGTGTTTGTGTATTTGTGTGTATGGTACATGTTGTGTTTGTATTTGTGTGTTTGTGTGTGGTGTGTGGTATGGTGTGTGTGGCATGGTTTGTAGTGTGTGTGAGTGTGGTATGATGTGAGTGTGGTGTCGTCTGTGTGAGTGTGGTGTGTGTGTGGTGTGTAGTGTATGAGTGTGGTGTGGTGTGTAGGATGAGTGTGGTGTGTGTGTGGTGTGTGTAGTGTGTGTATTAGTGTGTGTGGTATGTAGTGTGTGAGTGGATGTTGTGTGTGTGGTGTGGTGCGTGGTGTGTGTTAGAGCGTGGTGTGATGTGTAGTTTGTGCATTTGTGAGTGTGGTGTGTGAATCTGGTGTGGTGTGTAGTGTATTTGTGAGTGTGGTATGTAGTATGTGAGTGGGTGTGGTGTGTGTGGTGTGTGTAGTGTGTGTGAGTGTGGTGTGGTATGTAGTGTGTGTATTTCTGCGCATGGTATGTATTGCGTGAGTGGGTGTGCTGTATGTGGTGTGGTGTGTGTGTGTGGTGTGTAGAGTGGGTGTGGTGTGAGTGTGGTGTGGTGTGTAGTGTGTGTATTTCTGCACATGGTATGTATTGTGTGAGTGGGTGTGGTGTGTGTGTGGTGTGTGTGTGGTGTGTAGTGTGAGTGGGTGTGTGTGGTGTGTAGAGTGGGTGTGGTGTGTGTGTGTGTGGTGTGGTATGTAGTGTGTGTATTTCTGCACATGGTATGTATTGTGTGAGTGGGTATGGTGTGTGTGGTGTGGTGTGTAGTGTGTGTTTGCATGCGTGTGTGTATGTGTAGGGAGGCAAGCACTGTTGACAGGAGTGGCGTCCTGTGGAGAGCCAGCCCCCTCAAAATTGCAGAACATCGCCAACAGTGACCGTGTATTGAGGACACATGAGGACATGCTCGGCACACATGTCCTTATTTAAATCTTCGAAACAATGCAGCAAACCCTTTCACAACCTGTGAAACCCTGTGTGGCCCAGTTCCTAAGAGGCCACAGACAGTACCTAGGCCTGTTAGGAACCGGACCATGCGGCAGGAGGTGAGCAGCAGGGGGGCAAACAAAACTTCCTCTGCATTTACAGCTGCTCTCCATCGCTCACATGACCGCCTGAGCTCCGCCTCCTGTCAGATCAGCGGAGGCATTAGATTCTCATAGAACTGCGAACCCTATTGTGAACTGCACATGGGAGGGATCTAGGTTGCGGCTCCTTAGGAGAATCCAATGCTTGATGACCTGTCGCTGTCTCTATCACCCCCGGATGGGTCTGTCTAGTTGCTGGAAAACAAGCTCGGGACTCCCATTGGTTCTACATTGTCATGAATTGTATAATTATTCCATTATATATTACAATGTAATCATAATATAAAGTGCGCAGTAAATGCAATGCACTTGAGTCATCCTGAAACCATCCCCACCAGCCCCTGTCCGTGGAAAGATTTTCTCCACGAAACTAGTCCCTGGTGCCAAAAAGGTTGGAGAACATTGCTGTAAAGTATCGCTCTCCCACCTTTGTAGATGAGGAAACTGAGACTCAGATAATGCACTAGTTTGCTAGGGCTGACACAGCGAAGCACCACAAACCGGATGGCTTAAAACAACAGAAATGTATCTGTCATAGTTCTGGAGGTTGGAAGCCAGAAATCAAGGTGCCAGCAGGGCCATGCTCTCACTGACTCTAGATGGAACATTTCCTTGCCTCTTCCTGGCTCCTGGTGGTTGTTGCTGACCTTCGACACTTTTTGGTTTGCAGCTGCGTCAATTCCATCTCTGCCTCTGCCAGCGTGGCATTCGTCTCTCTTATGAGGTGTCTGTGTCTCCTCATAAGAACACCAGTCATGTTGAATTAAGGATCCACCCTACCCTAGTAAGACTTTATCTACTTAATTAATATCTCAATGACCCTGTTTCCAAATAAGGCCACATTCCGAGATACTGGGGATTAGGTCTTCAACGTGTCTTTTGAGAGACACAGTTCAACTCGTTAAACATCATGAAAATATCTTGCTTAAGATAACCCTACCTGCAAGTGGCAGAGAAAATTTGAATCCAATGCTGACTCCCAAACTCCTTTTCTTTTCTGTACACTAATTTATGCAATTGCATTGATTGATGTGTACAATTTACTTAGGTTCATTTAAGCTTTGTATCTTCTTTCCCACAACCCCTTTTGCACCCCCAGTTTCTCAGCTGCTATATTGCCCGCATAAGATTTCCTATGACAGCTTTTCTTTCTTTTCATTAGCTCTCTCTTAGCTGAGTAGGAAGATGGAAGGTCAGGGCTCAGGAGCTAAGTCAGACTCAGGGATGGTGTCTGTGCCAGAGACACAGAGGGATCATGTCCAGTCAGGAAAAGAGAAATCAAGTATTTCAAACAGAGAGGATTTAATACAGGAATTGGTTATAGGAGCATTGGATTGGAAAGGCTGAGGGAAAGAGAGAGAGAGAGAGAGAGAGACTACAGTAGGAACAACAAAAAGAGACAGAAGCCATTAGTAGGAAATCATATGTGGGCATACAGCAGCCAAAGTATCTGGAGAAACCTCTTTTATATAATGAAATCCCTCTTATATAATAGCTTGTATGGCGAAAGAAAAGGAAGCCATTAAACCCCCCAAATGACAGAAGACCAAAGTTGTTGTTTGTTCCACAGGCATTTGTCATCCATGGTGGGCTTGACCTTGGGTTTTAAGAGGCTACGCCCCTGGTGGCAAAAGTTAAGCCCAGCACCACGCAAGATAGAACGTCAGACCAGAGCTAGTACACAAAGCCGGATCCCCGAAGAGTGCCATTCCTGAACTAGAAAAAACGCCCAGACAGAGAAACACTAAGAATACTTGCTTATCTAGATCTTAGCTCTTGGTAAAGCGACAAACCAAATCAAAAGTTGCCCATGAAAAGACTCCCAAAAAAGTCTCTAATGAAAGAGGTTATACCTATTTATTTTCATTCTGACACTTGCTGATTGAGAGAGCTCTTGACTTATGTTTGATAGCAGGAAACTGCCTACCCAGAAGAAGATAAGTTACCTGCTTGGGAAAAGAAAGATCTAGAAAATCAAAAATTTTTAGTTCTTTTGGTTGTCTTTTGCTTGTTTTTGTTTTTGTTGTTTGTTTTATAGCATTTCTAATCCAGATTTTTATACTTCTTATACAAGATTATTTTTCTTGATAGAAAATAATAGAAGTTTTTTGTTTTGTTTTGTTTTTTGTTTTTGTTTTTGTGATGGAGTCTCGCTTTCTTGCTCTGTTGACCAGGCTGGAGTGCAGTGGTGCCAGTATCGGCTCACTGCAGCCTCCGCCTCCTGGGTTCAAGCAATTCTCCTGCCTCAGCCTCCCAAGTAGTTGGGATTGCAGGCATGTGCCACCACGCCCAGCTAATTTTTGTATTTTTAGTAGAAACGGAGTTTCACCATGTTGACCACTCTGGTCTCGAACCCCTGACCTCAGGCGATCCACCTGCCTTGGCATCCCAAAGTGTTAGGATTACAGGCATGAGCCACCATGCCCGGCTATAGGAATTCTTTTTAGAAAGAGAGAAAAATACCTCAATTTAAAAGGGAGTGTGTTGCCCATGTATCTCTACTTGTAATGAGTGAAGAGTTGGAAAGTTGGTAAATAAGCCCAGGTTCCACTCAGCTTCTGTGACCAGTTGTCCCCTTTGACAGGCACCTGAACCCTTATTTGGATGTCAGGGGGATGCGGCGAGAAGCTCGTGGTTTATCTTTAACACCAGTGAGTTACACTAAGAATTTACTTTGGGCATTTCAATGATGTCTTGTGGAGCCTGAACTAGGCTATCAAAAATAAATATGTAACAGTATTTTCCTGCAAGGAATACTGACGTACTTAAAATAAGGCATCCTTGGCAGGCAGTGTGAAGTCAGAGAGCTCCTGCCTTCAGCCCATGGTTCCAATTAATACGCTTCCAATAGCATCATAGCTACAACCTTGAGGATTTCTATCTCCCACCTGCACTAATAAATTGTTCTCTTAGAAACAAGCTGTGAGCACAATTTTAAATTTAAATACTGTGTCTCTCAGATTGCTGTGCTTTCAGTCACGATATTAGCTCAAATGAAGGACGTACTGAATTGAATATCTGGATATGTTGGCAGAAGCCTTCAGCCTAATCAAAAAATTCATGGGCAGACAAATTTGCTCGGGAGCCAGACATCTTCTCTAAATCTAGACATACAAGTCATTTAACCACTGATCTACAGTGTCCCTGAGCTTCCTCGAGGTCAATTAGAGGACCTTATCCATTTAGTTCAGCTTCATGACTTTAACAAATGATTTGCTGTTTTTTTTTTTTTCTTGGTTACCAGAAGCTAATAAAAACTTCACGGAGATTTAGAGACAACTAATGACATCAGGAACATTGGCTGCCATGCCTACCTGCTCTAGTTCTCGTTTGGAAATTCCCCATGCTCAGCTGTGAAAGAACAGAATTGAAACCAATCAAGGGACGGGGGATATTGATATCTAGCCTACACGGATGGAGAAGACATCGAAAGATAGGGAGAATGACATCACAAAACCTTCAATGCCTTCCAGTCCACAGGGAGGCGGTCACTCACAGATGCAATAACCTTTCGGGCTCTGCCTCTGAAAACATTCATGAAAGTTGATGATTTGGTTCATTTTTCAGGCAAAGAAATGAAGGCCCGGGTTGAAAATAGACAGAGCTATAAGGCTTTAAGAGTGGCAGCTTTCTGTCCAAATTCCAACAAAAATAGTTATCAGATCTCTCTTTTTTTTTTTTTTAAAGGCAGCAGGAGAACATAGATCCAAAATTCTGTGTAATCCACTCAGCTAAGACTGTAACAACAACAAACAGTTCTACAGTGCAGTTTATGTTATTCTTGGCAGAGCTCAGATCTCAGGTGACATCAAAGGTGACTACATAGATATATATACAATGAAGTCAGCTTATAATTCATTTCTATTAGATTTACAAATTTAAACTGCTTAGGGCTTACAAGTTTCCGAGAGACAGAGAATACCACAAACAAGTGGATAGTTGGCAGATGACACATGTGAGACCCAAAGTGCTAATTTCCTGAATATACAAAGAGCTCTTACAAGTTAATCAAAAGACAAATAACTCAATGAAATAATGGGCTCTTGCCTATGTTATGAATATTTTCATCTGGTATGACATTTACTCTTTGATTTCATTATTTTTGTGATTTTCATAGGCTTGTACTTTACGTGGTCAAATCTCTATGTCTTTCTATCACTTGTATGTTTAGAAGGACGTTCCTCCTTCTGAAGTACACATATTTGATTTTGGATTTGAGGTGGCATTCATTTCTGATCCATCTATAAAGTTTTCGGTGTGTGGTTAAAGGTAAAAATAGACTCACATTTTCCTAAATAATTAGCCAGTTGTTCCAGCTCCATTTATTGAGTGGTCCTTCCTTTCCCAACTGATGCGCGGTGTAACCTTTATCATATATTAAATACTCATGTGTGCTAAAAATAAAAAGTCATTTCAGTTGAGTGCTGTGAATTAATCCAAGGAGTTTGCAGAGGTGGCGTTTGCAGCATGAGATTGTCCTTCCTTTCCACTCCTCCCCAGAGACTGAAAACAGAGGGAAGGAAGCCAGGGAAACATTAAACAAGGTCTGCTGCTCTGGATAATGTCTATGAGGAAAAAAAACGCAGGCTGAGATTTTATGATTTAAAGACTATTATGCTGCTTAAAGAACCCTGCAAGAGTAACAATAGCTGCTATTTATTGGGCGCTCCCTCTATGCCAGGCACTGTTCCCAGCGGCCCCACCATGACGTCACTCCATCCTTACGACCTAACCCTAACCCACGCTATGGACGCTTTTATCATCGCCCCGATTTTAGACATGAGGAAACTGAGACTCTGAGACACCGTGTCCCTTACTCCACAGTCATTCAGAAGAACGACCACCCCAAATGTGGCTAAGCCAGCCAGTCAGCAAGAGTGCTGGGATCGTTACCTTCTTCAAAACAATACCTCTCAGCAGAGCATCAAATGTCAACCAACACACCAAGGAAGGTCCTTGCAGATGGAACACAGGGAAGTTGTTATCTCATGGGAGTAGTCCCAGGACGCAAAGGAGTCAAGCGCAGCAAATTCTAAGGTTCAGAGAAATAGACCACTGTCGATTTCCAGGAACTCATTTCGCTCCTGTCTTTTCACATTAATGCTTCTCCTTTCGAGGAAAGCCAAGGAAAAGACTTTTCATCCAACTGGCTTAGGAGGCAAGACAGAAACCTTTTCCGCATAAGATCCTGTCACAGCTAGGCGAATTCTGTACCTAAATCTTTGGAGATGAGTGGCCTCTCAGTGTTTTCATTATTTATAATTAATTGTTCATTTATCAGACTTTGTGGAGTGTCTCAGTGGGCAGCGAGGTGTGAGGCACAGGGAGTATGTAATAAAGCCCTCAAGTCCTCTGCCTTCACACAGCATCCATTTGGGGGGATGCACCCCCAACCCAAGGCCGGGATGTGTGCTGTGGTGTCACAGGAAGTGCTGCCTTTCTCGAATGGGGCTGTGTTTACACAGGGCCAGGAGAACTAGATGCTGAATTGGGGTCAGGCTTCAGGAGTCCTGGCTTTTGGGACCACATTGACACTTCCTGTCTTCACAGCCATCATCCTGTTTCAGGATTCTTATCCCCAAAACAGGAATATTAACACAGCTCCGCCTGTCTCTGCAGGTCATCACGAGTGAGCACCCAGTGCGTGTGAAAGCGTCTTCAGTGTGGGAGTTGCTGTATAGATGCAGAGTTTTACTACTGAAAGGAGGAATATTATTGTTGATTTGTTTTTGTTTCTCAGCTGTTGCGCATGTGCTTTGTTGTTGTTGTTGTTGTTTTACCATCTTGGTCCTACGTGGCTGGTTTGCCGGCCCAGCCTTAATGGCCAGTTGGCTCCAAGTCAGAAGACATGATCTCCTCCCCCATTCTCCTTGCCATTGTTTAAAGCCCCTCCTGAGGAATGGGCTGCCTTGGTGTTTTGTCAGTTCAAACCACATCCTGCCTGTTTCCACTTTCCATAAGACAACTCGCAACACCGGTGGTTTTCAGATGTGGCCAGCTTCTTGGTGAAGCGATAGCAGAGGCCTTGTTCACAGAAGTGAAAATAATTCACCCAGTGGTTAGCACATCAGGTGTGGGCATTGAGTGTACCCCGCCCCCCGCTTGATCCCAATCCCTGGTTGGGTTTGGGAGTGGACGGCTGCCCAGCTTCCTGGCGCTGTCTTGACCCACAGCCTTCTCTGGGATGGGGACTAAGCCAGAGGCAGCAAGGACAGAGGTGTCTCAGGCTGTCCAGGCCTGGCCTGAATCCCACGACAGCAAGGGTGTGGCCTGCAGAAGCTGGAAACGACCACGGTGGCCTTCTAGTAATTTTATAGTTGAGGAAACTGAGTCCAGGGAGGGCTGGTCAGTTGCAGGCAGAGCCTGGACTGGCACCTGGGTCTTTGGGCTCCAGGCTCAAGTTCATTCCAAGCAGACCAGTTGTACCCATCGCTGTAATTGAATGACTTGTTGGCATCAACAGAACTGGTAACTGGGTTTGGTCCTGGTGACCAAGGGGCACATCTCCCAGCTGCAGACTGTTTGCTAACAGCAAGGGTACGGCCCACACTGGGCTATCAAACAACACAGCAAGCCCACGCACGCTCAGGGCATCAGCAAGCAGGGATATGAAATAAAACAAACCTTTTGAAAAAGAATTCAACACTTGAAGAAGAAAAAGAGGAGGAGGTGAAGGAGGGCAGAAAGAAAGTCGGAAGCAGCAGCAGCAGCCAGTCATCGTGAGAAAATCAGAGCTTTGTGGGATTTCAAAACTTGTGGTTTGGAAACATTTTTATTATTTAGATGCACGAGGGCAGACACCACCATCTTTTAAATGTTCACAGGAGGCCAAAGTATGCAAGAGCCACGGCCTAAACCAGGGCTGTGGGCAGAGCCAGACCTGGGCCGTCAGAGTCCAGGAGAAGGGCTCAGGACCGGGTTGTGCAGCAAGTGTCCCCAGTATGTCACCCACGACCCCAAGATGTCCAGTGGGCAGACCAGGCCAGCAGACACATGGCCCTCTATCTCTACTCCCTTCTAGGAGGATCTGGGAGGCTAAGGTAGCCCTGACCATAGAACACATGGATTTTCCACGACATCTTCCCTGGAGACTTCTGCCCTTGAACAAAGCTTATCTATCACAAGGTTGAGGGCTCTCCTTATCTTTCAAGAGTTTGAGGCGGCCTGTAAATGCTTCACTTATTAACTCAGCTCTGATTCTCCCTGGGAAGCCAAGGGCTGAGTGAAACTCTAACGTGGGCATGTGGACGGCTTGTGGTGCCCTGTAGCTCTGCACTGTGGGCCTGCAGGTGCACAGCCAGTCCCACGGCCTCCAGAGGAGCAGCACAAACCCTTAGCCTGGGTGGGGAAGGAGCACAGCGCCGACAGAACTACTGCTGGAGTGGGCCCCTGTGAATCACCAGCACCTGGAAGTGCCCCATCCCAGGCCTGTCCCAGCCCGGCGTCTGAGCTAATTACAGCTCTGTTGTGGGGAAGAGTCACCCGTGTCAGTTTAACTGACAGCCCAGATAAGAGGTACTGGGCAGAGTCTCACAGGTTGCACAACAAACCACTCTGCCAACTGAGGGCAGAGACAAGCCTTTTTCAGTCCCTATGGTCAGAAACGAATTTCCTGGATGGCTGTCTTCTCCACCTCCTCTCCATCTCTTATTTTTAGTTTTCAGGTTGGTCTGAATTAGGTTTTGGCTTGTTGGGGGTGGGGTGGGGGGAGGATGATGGGTGATTTTTTCTTTCACTCATTTAAGCATCAGCCTGGTATCTGGCATCTGGCCTGTGCCTTCCTTTCATGGTTCAAGATGTGCCCAGGGCTGTTATACGTCATTGACCAGGGTGGGGCGCCCATAAAGCCAAGGCCACCAGCTCCACTGTGATGAGCAGACGAGCTTGGCCATGTGGCAAACAGTGAATTTAGTACTGCAACATGTTCAGCAGATTCACGAAGCCTTCTGCTCATTCAAGAAAGGATGTTTTCCCTGACAGCTGCATCCCCAAACTCACACCAAACAGCTTGCCAGTCAGGTGCCCCTACCCCCGTGCTATGAAGCTCTCCCCGTAGAAGATCAATCAGCCTTCCTCTCCTGTGGGCTCCACCCGCACCCCTCGCTCCAACACCATCTGCCCACACCGTCCTGTGCAGTTGCTATCCATTTATTCCATCTCCATTATAGTGTCTGCCTGAACAGCAAATATGAGGCTTTACAGAAGCATTGAAGATCTAAAAAGCATTTGTAACTGATTGTAATTCAGCATGAGGCCTCGGGTGGCATACGAGCCTCTGGCACTTTCGTCTTACCCATAGAGACACTGTAGATCTCCAGGCAACATCAGGACCATCTAGGGCAGGTGGCAACAATTTTCTTTTAAAATTCCAAGGTAGGTTAAGCCAAGGCTGTAAGTGGATTGATAGGCCTCAGGTTCAAGACCAGAGAAAAAGAATAGGAGAGAAAAGTGACCCTCAAATGGCCAAGAAAAAGAGAGAAGGCAGGAGAGAGAAGAGGGAGGGCCACCCACGGTTTGCACAGGTGCCATCTCCAGAGCCATGGGGTGCTGTACCCTCCTGAACCAGGGGACCAGCAGCACAGGCAGCCGATGTGCGGCTCTCTCCAAGCTCTGGGCGTGGGGGCACTGAGTGGAGGGGAATGACCAGTTCGGAGGACCTGAGGCTTCTGGCTCTCTGCTCCTCCAGGCTCATCTGTGAGTGCAGACACAGGTTCTGGGAGGCCAAGGGCTTCACGACTGGGCTCACTCCCAGCAGGGCAAGTGGGGTCCTGGGGCCTGAGCCCCTGGCGATCTGCCACTGCTCTCTCCGACACCACGAAGGAGGCTCCGCAAAACACCATGTCCCTAACAAAACAGGATTTGACCGATTCTGTGGCACATTCAAGGTGTTAAAGCTCCAACCTGAATAAAGGCTGTGCAACCACATAATGCTGTCAACAGAGCCTCTGTGAAGCGCATGCATGTGTGAGCTTAGCTCCGAACCCACATTCTCCTGGAGTGGTGGAGGGTCTCATCCCATCTCCCAGTTCCTTCTGGGCACCTCCCAGCCCCAGGAGCTAACCAGCATCTGGAATGGCCTGGCTTTGGGTCTTCACCGTGGCTATAGCCTCTCTACCTGGACCATCTGATTCCTGTTCTGAGCTGAGCTTCCAGCCCTAGGGGGTGGGGAGGCGGAGCTCACCCTCTTTTCCCTCCCTGTGAAGCCGCCTTCCTGCGTGCTAATGTTTTACTCTGCCTGAATTTAAACAGATGTGGTCAAGGATGGTGGGTCCCCAACGTGACCTCCCTGGCTCTGCTATGCATGCCTAATCCCCGTACCCCAATCGATCACTCCCTGGACTCTCCCCTTCTCCCCTCTCCTGTGCGACCACCAGTTGCTCACCAATAATTCGAAACTGCCTTTTTGACAGAGAAAATGAGCGTCAGCTGTTTGCCTACTGTGCCTGATTCTAAGAATTAAAGTGAAAAAAAAGTTAACAGAGTGAATGTTGATCACAACAGAGTTCACTGGTAACGAAATGAGATTCCTGGAAACGTACTCTTCACCCTGGAGCTGGTTAAGGAGATCGAGAGCATCCTGGCTAACACAGTGAAACCCTGTCTCTATAAAAAAATACAAAAAAATTAGCCGGGCGTGGTGGCGGGCCCCTGTAGTCCCAGCTACTCAGGAGGCTGAGGCAGGAGAATGGCGTGAACCTGGGAGGCGGAGCTTGCAGTGAGCCGAGATCACACCTCTGCACTCCAGCCTGGGTGACAGAGCGAGACTCTGTGTCAAAAAGGAAGAATAAGAAAACAAACACAGGCCAGGCGCGATGTCTCACGCCTGTAATCCCAGCACTTTGGGTGGCCGAGGCCGGCAGATCACTCGAGGTCAGGAGTTCGATGAAACTCCGTCTCTACTAAAAATACAAAAATTAGCCAGGAGTGGTGACGAACGCCTGTAATCCCAGCTACTCAGGAGGCTAAGGCACGAGAATTGCTTGAACCCAGGATGCAGAGGTTGCAATGAGCTGAGATTGTGCCACTACACTCCAGACTGGGCGACAGAGCAAGACTCTGTCTCCAAAAAAAAAGAAAAAAGGAAAAAGAAAACAAACATTTTTCCTGGTCTTCTTCTCCATCCCCCATCATGGCTCTAAGGGTCCCAGGTCACTGGTGGGAGCTTTCCCAACTGGGCCTGCCTGGGAATCCACAGCCTCTTGTCACTTGCTGTGAGTGAGTAGGTGAATATCTGCTGAGTAAGAAGCTCCTCCTGGGATGTGGAGGTGGAGGCAGGGAATACCCTCCTTGCAAATTAGCTCAGCCATAATGAAGAGGTGCTGATGGACAGATAGGAATTCACACCCTTCTTTGTTCAGCATTTCCAATGTGAAGTTGTCCACACTAGGACAAGAGGTTGAAAGGAGGATGGTGTCACAGATTGAAGTGGAAACTTGGTGGGAGACATGTGATGTGTGTGGTATGATGTGTGTGGTGTGTATGGTGTGATGTGTGGTGTGGTGTGATGTGTGTGTGCAGGTGTGTGGTGTGATGTGTGGTGTGTGTGTGATTGGTGTGGTGTGATGTGTTGTGTGTGTGCAGGTGTGTGGTGTGGTTTGTGGTGTGATGTGTGGTGTGTGTGGTGTGTGTGGTGTG